>NC_081366.1:10529714-10697214 GCF_030684315.1 Stegostoma tigrinum | reverse complement strand
AATTTCTCAGCCTATGGTGAGATTTGAACTTCTGCTACGTGGATCGCAAGATTAAACCTCTTGATCGGTGAAACAAAATCAAAACACTGCAGGTTCTGTGAATCTGGAAAGAGAAAAGTACAGGAAATTCGTGGGAGCACCTTGCAGGCCGAGCAGTACCTTTGCAGGGAAAGCTGAAATGTTTTACGTTTCAAGTTGATAATGTTAAAAAGCTTGCCACTGTATAAGGAAATGCTAATTGTGTAAATTAGAAACTTGAGAGAGATGTTTTTTTTCCCAATTTCATTTCCTCGCTTTCTTTTCTTTAAAAGCACCCAGATTTTACTGGGTGGAATTCATTGGAATTGCTCTATGTGTCAGAAAAGTTTAAGGAATTATCATTTCACTTCTATTCCCTGTCTCCATCAGTGGTCTATCTATATCCTTCTGAATTTTAAATACTTGGCAGCTTCTGTCCACCACAGAGTTCACCTTTCCAATGCTCCTATTATCAGCTAGTACAATGCAGAGTTGAAAAAGGCCAAAAAATGATTAAATTATCAAGGCAATTTTGGTATTCCTTTGAGTTTAGGAGATTAAAGGATGGTCTAATTGAAATGTTTAGCATAATTAAAGCAATTGATCAGGTAGGAAGAGAGAAACTGTTGCCTATGGTGAGGAGGGGTAGAACAAATGGACAGAACCTTCAAATCAGAATCAGACTGTTCAGCGGTGAAATCAAGACAATGTTTTCACTCAAGATTTAATGGAAATCTGAAATTCTGTCCATCAAATGACTTAGGATACTGAGATACTGTTAGAGTTTCCAGTTCTAAGACTTTTAAGTTTTTAGTGTGTAAGGCATTGTGGAGCCAAACTAGCAGGCTCTAAGGTCTGAATGGCTTCCTGCATTCTCTGGAAATTGTTAACTAGTTTTAATTTGGGTCGACAGTTTACTTGTTTTGGGGAGGAAGCGGTTTAGTAGCAGCAATTGTGTACCTAATGCTGCCCAGGTAGACTCTGTGACAAAACAATGCGTTTGTCAACTCAACCACTGCTCACAGTCTTCAATTTGCAGACAGAAGAACTTGTCCACTCTCACTCTGATGGTCTCTTCTACTCTCAGTCTGATGGTTTCTCTCACTCTCATTCTGATGGTCTCTCCCACTCTCAGTCTGATTGTTTCTTCCACTCTCAGTCTGATGGTATCTCTCACTCTCATTCTGATGGTTTCTCCCACTCTAAGTCTGTTGGTCTCTTCCACTCTCAGTCTGATGGTCTCTCCCACTCTAAGTCTGATGGTCTCTCTCACTCTCATTCTGATGGTCTCTCCCACTCTAAGTCTGATGGTCTCTCCCACTCTCAGTCTGATGGTCTCTCCTACTCTCAGTCTGATGGTCTCTCTCACTCTCATTCTGATGGTCTCTCCCACTCTAAGTCTGATGGTCTCTCCCACTCTCATTCTGATGGTCTCTCCCACTCTCTGTCTGATGGTTTCTTCCACTCTCAGTCTGATGGTCTCTCCCATTCTCAGTCTGACTGGCTGTGCACTGGAGTCATTGGTACCTGCTTCAATAATCTACAATCTACTGATGTATCAATAGCGAGAAAAGTAATATGAAGTGCCACTACAGTATTTTTACACAATATTGTACATAGCTATCAGCTGAAAGTCAATGGGTAGCACTGTCATCTCCAAGTCAGTGCATTGTGGGTTTGAGACTCACTCCAAAGCATGAGAGAGTGTGAGAGAGTGTGTGAGAGAGAGAGAGTGCGTGTGTGTGTGCAAATGCTACTGTCTGACCAGGAGACTCTCTCACAATTATGATTTGCCATGGATGACTTGGAAAGATTTACAGATTACCAATCAACTTGTTCAGCAACATTGTGACCCAGCTTCTGTAACCATCAAGTCCTGCGATGAAACCTGAGCCTGAGTCTTCAGGCCCAGAGATGAGGAGTTTACCCACTGCACCACAAGATTCCTCAGGCTTTCTCCAAGGCAAACAAAAGAAAATGCTAGAGAAACCCAGCAGGTCAGGTAGCATCTGTGAAGACCGAAAAACTGAGTTAATGTTTTGAGACCCAAAACACTTCTTCATAACTTTGCTCCAAAGTCTTGAGTATAAAATTAGGTTGCCTCACTGGTGTTAGCTGTAAAGGCTGCTATATGTATCAGAATGTTATCCCTTGGACCATACTTCAAACCAAGGACCCTCTGTTCTCCCAGATCGCTGTAAAGGATTCTGTATCACTGGCTAGGTTTTTGTTTCTTTCATCATCGAAATAATAGAATCATAGAATCCCTACAGTGTGGAAACAGGCCCTTCAGCCCGACAAGTCTACACCGAACCCCAGAACATCTCTCCCAGACTCAAATTTTTGTTTTATTCACTTTTGGAATGTGGGCATTGCAGGCTGGGCCAAAATTTATTGCAGTTACAATTCTATGGCACGGACTTCCAAAGATTCACAACCTTCTGAAAAAAGAAATTCCTTCTCATCTCAGTCATAAATTGGTGCCCCTTTACTCTGAGACTGTGCCTTCTGGTGCCAGACTGTCCCTTGAAGAGAAATATCCTGTCAGCATTGACCCTGTCAAGTCCCTTAAGAAACCCACATGTTTCAATGAGATAACCTCTCATTCTTCTAAAATCCAGTGAATAGACTCCCAACCTCTTTAGCCTTGTCTCATAAGACAATCCCTCCACACTGGCAATTATCGTAGTGAACCTCTTCTGAACTGCCTCCAATGAAGCAGTATCTTTCTGTAAATGAGGGGACTAAAACTGCTCATTAAACTCCGGATTTGGTCTCACCAGCACCATTTACAGTTGCATTAAGACTTTCCTACTCTTATGCTCCAACCTCCTTGAAGTAAGGGCCAACATTCCACTAGCCTTCCTGATTACCTGCTGCATTGCTTTTTGTGGAATCTTGCAGAACATCAGTCAACTGCCACGTTTTCTACATGGAACTGTGTGCACAGGTCAGAATCTGGTCTTTTGGTGCAACTAGTTTTTGTTGATGTTCCTGCTCCATGCAAGCCCCTTCTATTCTTTGCTCCCTTGCATGTTTATGTGGATTTCCCCTTGAACACATCTATAGTATTAGCCTCATCCACTCCCTGTGGTTGTGTGTTCCTCATCTCAGTACCGTCTGAATTGATAAACACATTGGGTTTATTAGTAATTGTCATGTTTTTTGACACCCTGGTTGTGGACTTGTCCGCCTAAAATTACATGTTCCCTACATTTAACTTAGCAAACAGCTTCTCAATGTTGAAAATCTCCAGGAGTTAATCCCCCTCAGGGTTTGCCATTCCCCAAAACAGTGCAGGATAGCCTTTACAAGAGTGATCGCCTTTCCAAAACAGTTTGCTGACTGTAAGAAAAGTGCCTCTGGGGTTTTTAAGGTTGTGAAAGGTGTTATGACAATGCAAGCTCTTTCTCTGTTGACACAGCACAGCAATGAGAGTGCGGTTGTGCTGCTGGGAAAGTTAACGAAGGGGCCAAAACATTCGGGTCGATATACAGGAACAAACAAATCATTGTCTAAGGAGAATTATGGCTTGGCTTCCACCTGCTGTCTGCAACAGTGTTGCCCAGCACTAATTCAACATTATTGTCCATCTGTCCGGAATTGGAATTGTCCCCAGCGTCTCTAGGGGTAGGGGACTGTGTGCATGGAATAGGCAGGGGACAGTATGTTAAAATGGGACATGGAATCCTGCCGAACTGCAATAGAGAACAAAACAAAACCATTGCTGTGTTTTGCTGACTGCTTAAAAGCTACATTCTGATTATTGAATTGTCCATTGAAACTGTTCAAATCAGTTTTTGGACAAAACATTTAAAGACAGTCCTTCTCAGAATACTGAGCAGCCTGGATATAGTGGATGTGGAGAAAATGTTTCCACGAGGAGAACAAGACTAGGATCCAAGGGCACAGCATCAGATTGAAGGGAAGACCCTTTGGAACTGGATTGAGGAGAAATTTCTTCAGCCAGAGGGTGGTGAATCTGTGGAGGCCAAGTCATTGAGTATATTTGAGACAGAGATAATAGGTTCTCGGTTAGTATAGAGATCAAAGCTTACAGGAGAGGGCAAGGGAATGTGTTGAGAAACACACCAACTATGTTCGAATGGTAGAGCAGGCCCAGTGGACTGAATGGCCTAATTCCGCTCCCATATCTTATAGTGTTATGGTCTCTCCTCTCCCTGAAGATGTGCCTTGTGCTTAAGGATGACTTCCTTCCACACTTGAAAGATGTTGTCTTACGTTATGGGAGGGTCCAACGCATGACTTATAATCTCTGCACCATAAGACTGATTGTAGCTACCCCAGTGGATGAGACAATTTTCCTCCTTAAATATGGAGACACAAAGAGAAACAGCTCTCTAGATCTGGTCTCACCAAATCGTCATATGTTTGTAACAAGACTTCCTGACTCATGAGATAACAAGGTGTGGAGCTGGATGAACACAGCAGGACAAGCAGTGTCTTAGGAGCAGGAAAGCTGATGTTTCGGGCCTAGACCCATGAAGGGTCGAGGCCTGAAATGTCAGCTGTCCTGCTCCTAAGACGCTGCTTGGCCTGCTGTGTTCATCCAGCTCCACAACTTGTTATCGCGGATTCTCCAGCATCTGCAGTTCCTGTTATCTCTTCCTTACTCATGTATTCCATGTGACGGTGGGACAGTGTCTCATAGCACCAAGGACCCAGGTTCGATTCTGCCATCAGGTGACTGCCTGTGTGGAGTTTGCACATTCTTCCTGTGTCCGCATGGGTTTCCACCAGGTGCTCTGGCTTCCTCCCATAGCCCAGAGATGTGCTGGGTAGGCAGATTGACCATGCTAAATTGCCCATATTGTTGAGGTAGGGTGGCCATGGGAAATGCAGTGTTGTAGGGATATAGCAGGTGGGGATGGGTCTGGGTGGGATGCCCTTCAGAGGGTCAGTATAGAATTGATGGGCTGAATGATCTGCTTCTACACTGTAGGGATTCAATGGCTCTATATTCTTTACAATAAAGGCCAAGGGTCAGCTCCCATACATCGCAAAATGGTGTGTAATCAATGACGTACTTTGTGAAGGTTTTATTGTTGTGTAAAATAGGGAATGCAGTGGCCAACTTCTGCACAGAAAGACTCCACTTATACATGATCAGGTATCAATCAGCCATCTGTCTTTAAGATGGAGATAGGGTTTGAGAAACATATCAGACATAATTGACTAGTGTAGCAGCCCTAATGGGCTCAATGGCCTAATTCTGCTCTTATATATTTTGGCCCAATGGCATTAAGTCGGTATTTATTGAGGTCTAAATGTTGGACTCAAGAGACTGGGGAGAACTCCCACTCTGTTTTTCAACTCCTTTTGACTCACTGGGTTGGATGTTACCACTGAGCTGATTACACATACTGATTCTTCATTTTAAGCCTTCCTCTGAAAGCTTTTTCACTTTAAAGCTATTTCTTTTTTAAAATCCTCTCTCCTCATTATAAAGTGCTGTTTCCTGTTTTAACAGCCTTTACTCCCTGATTGCTTCTCCCTTCATTTTGTTTCTTTTATCTTTGCATTATCGGCAGAGCCCCTGATCGTGTTTCGAGAGTTGGCACTATGGTGTCTGTAGGTCGTGGTTGAAGATGATAATTTTTCAAAATATTCCTCTGATTAGGCACTGAAGCAAACTTTGTTTGTAATCTTTACTTTTAAAATTCCTCTGCTGTTTATATGTATACTAGCGAAGGGACGGCTGTGGATCAAGCTCCCAGATGTGGGCAAATGTGACTAGTTTAGTTTGGGACACTTGGATCAGCATGCTCAAGTTGGATCGAAGGGTCAGTTTCCATGCTGTAAAACTCAATAACTCCATAAGTGACATGGGTGGGAGGCGGATCAGAGAGGATTGGCATTATTAACTGCTAACAGCAAGGTCTGAGATATAAATCAGATACCAGCCACCTCCCTATGCCTCACAAATATCTTGATAGCTGTCCAACAGCCCAGGAGACAGAAAACAAATGTTAGCAAAAAAGTTGGTAAATATATGCAGCTGAATTTCTGACTGAATTAGTGACTTGTGAGCATGTTGCAGAGAATACAAAGTCGCTGTATGAAGTTGCCAACATTTCCACTAACATTAGCACCCTTATTACTTGGACACTGGAAATCAATGAGGCAGGCTGTGTACCCAATATGGGGAACAGGAAGTATGATTGCAGGGTGAAGGTATGCACTCTCCCTAACCCCAAAAATTAACTTTCACTAATGCCAAGCCAAAGAAAGAGGTTTCAGAACCATAACCTTGTACAAAGATGTGAGTTTTAAGGGATATTAACAGAGGTGAGAGGGGGCTAGAGCAAAGGGGAATGTGCCCAATGCAGAGAAAGATGTGGTCATCAGTGATGAAGAGCGTTGAAGAAGTGTGGGTGGCGCGGTGGCTCAGTGGTTAGATTGGTGCCTTACATCATAAGGATCCAGTTTCAATCCCAGCCTAGGGTGACTGTGTAGAGTTTGATGTGTTCTCCCCATGCCTGTGTGGGTTTCCTCTAGGTACTCTGATTTCCACCCACAGTCCAAGGGTGTGCAGGTTGGGTGGATTGGTCCATAGTGTGCAGACTAGGCACAGCAATTAAAGGGTTACAGGGAGAGTTTGGCAGAGTAAGTCTGGGTGAGATGCTTTTTGGAGGGTCACTGAAAACTGAATGGCCTCTACCTACACTGCAGGGATTCCATGAATTTATGGAGGGTAAGGTCAAAAATCACATGACAGCAGATTATAGCCCAAAAGGTTTATTTAAATACAGAAGCTTTTGAAGGTCAGCTCGTTCCTTAGGTTTTGTATGAGAGAGAGGGTATAAGAGACAGAATTTATAAGAAGAAAGGTAACAACCCTAAAACTGGCCACCCCTTGTTGAATCGTTAATCAGTTAGGAAGGAGACTACTGATTATAACGCAAAATCCGGATTCCTCTCGTCATTGTCCCAAGATAATTAAAGGTTTTATCAATGTATAAGAGAGATAACATCTCAGGTCAGACAAGGCATTTTAGGTGTGAGGTCTTGCTTAAAATCGGTCCATGTTTTAAACTGGGGACAGGTTTTATTTATTTGAGGAAAACAGAATATATCTGTAACTACACAAACATCTTGGATGAAATGATTCATGTGTGTGTCTGTGTATGTGTGTTTGTGTGTGAGAGAGAGGGGGCAAGAGGGAGGGAAAGAGAAAGTGTGTGCATGTGTGTGATTGAGAGAGTGTGAAGGAGTGTGTGTGTGTGTGTGTGTGTGTGTGTGTGTGTGTGGTGTGTGTGTGTGTGTGTGTGTGTGTGTGTGTGTGTGTGTGTGTGTGTGTGGTGTGTGGTGTGTGTGTGTGTGTTGTGTGTGTGTGTGTGTGTGTGTGTGTGTGTGTGTGGTGTGTGTGTGTGTGTGTGTGTGTGGGGGGGTGGTGGGTGTGTGTGTGTGTGTGTGTGTGTGGTGTGTGTGTGTGTGTGTGTGTGTGTGGGGGGGTGGTGGGTGTGTGTGTGTGTGTGTGTGTGTGTGTGGGGGGTGGTGGGTGTGTGTGTGTGTGTGTGTGTGTGGGGGGTGGTGGGTGTGTGTGTGTGTGTGTGGTGTGTGGTGTGTGTGTGTGTGTTGTGTGTGTGTGTGTGTGTGTGTGTGTGTGTGTGTGTGTGTGGTGTGTGTGTGTGTGTGTGTGTGGGGGGGGGGGTGGTGGGTGTGTGTGTGTGTGTGTGTGTGTGTGTGTGTGGGGGGTGGTGGGTGTGTGTGTGTGTGTGTGGGGTGGTGGTGGGGGTGTTGGGGGGGGTTAGTATATAGTATGGTTGGGTCACCTGCAGTGTGACATGAACCCAAGATCAATGATTGAGGCCATCCTCATGGGTATGGAACTTGACTATCAGCCTCTGTTCAGTGATTTTGCCCTGTTGTGTACCTCAAATTCCACCTTGGGAGATGCTTACCCGAAGATTGGAGGCTGAATGTCCTTGACCCCTGAAATGTTCCCTGACTGGGAGGAAACATCCCTGTCCAGTGATCGTTGTGTCGTATTTATTCACCTGTTGTAGTGTCTGCATGGCCTCATCAACATAACATGGTTTGGGGCATCATTGCCTGCAGCGTATGAGACAGCATTGGTCAAGTCACATGAGTATCTGCATGTGGTGGGTGGTGTTCCCATTTGTGATGCGCTGACATGTCTTGCAGAAGTTCCCATGGCAGTGTTGTGTGCTGTTGTGGTTGATGTCGTCCTGAAGGCTGAGTAGTTGCTGAGAACAATGATCTGTTTAAGGCTTGGTGATTGTTTGAAGGCAAGAAGTGGAGGCGTTGAGAAGATTGTGGTGAGGTACGCATTGTCATCAATAAAGTGTTGAAGGCTGCGAGGAACATGGCGTAGTTTCTCCAGTCCGGGGAAATACTGGACTACAAGGGGTATGCTATCAGTCATATGTTGTGTGTGTCTTCTGAGGAGGTCATTATGGTTTTTCACTATGGCGTGATGGAATTGGCGATCGATGAGTTGAGCATCGTATCCTTTTCTTATGAGAGCATTCTTCAACACCTTCATGTTCCCTTTGCATTCCCCCTCATATGAGCAGATCCTGTGCGTGCTCCTGCGTCGGGCTTGTTCATAGGGGATGGCTTTTTTGATATGTTTAGGGTGGAAGCCAGAGAAGTGCCAACCCCGATGGATGGCTACAAATGTTACTTATAAAAAACATTGAAGCTGGAGATGAAGGGGTGGGCAGGGAAGGGATAATTTGACATGCAGTGAAGAACTATTCAGTCAGGAGGTGAAAGATCTTTTCAAGATCTGATTGGTGGAGCACTTTGAGATTAGATGTATTAAGTGACCAGTGGTAGGGTGGTGTAGCTTTGGAGTTGGAAAAGGATGGAGACCATGCGATAAGACCACCAGAAAATATGTCCAAAGGGATTTGGTAATCGAGGATAAGACTGGGATTGGTTGGAATGGTTTTGCCCATTCTGTATTCTTTGTGCTAGATTTTATTATACAGAGAGACAATTACACCTATTATTCTTTTCTTTTCCAATGTTCTGTTTCTCGGAAAGTTGAACATTTTCATTTTCCATCGTGCTTTGTTCAAAAAGCACAATGATCTCATTGATGACTGGCATGGTTTCTTTTCACTCCCCTGAGTTCAGCACTCTTTCTCCAGTCACAGTTGATTAACAAAAGACTGGCCTGGAACAGGCTTAAAGCTAAACTGATGCAAACGAAAACAGAGCTCGTGTTATCTTCCTTTTCTGTCTTGCTGTCTGGCACCCTGACAAATTCCAGAATCCTCTGTGAGGAAGGTCAACACTATTTTTTACCCTTCAAATACTGATTGTTCTTATGATGCAACAATGCCAAATTATATTTATATAGCACTTTTAACATAGCAAAACAGCCCAAGGTTATTTGCAGGAGTATTATCAGACCAACGTTGACACTGAGAGGAGCTAAATTTTAAGGAAAATCTTAAAGAAAGACAGGGAGGCAGAAAGGTTTGGGGAGAGAATTCTAGGGTGTGAAAGAGTAAAGTCACCATTATCCTAGCAGCTCACAGGGCTGCTGTCTCATTAGACAGAGATGGTGATGGTTTAACCTGAGGGTCACCCTGCCTAATGCCTGGATGGATGAAAGCACAACTACGATACTGGAGCAATGTATGGTGAGGATATGCACGATGGTGAACGAGAGGTCAGGGTCAGAGGAGAGTAGAGATTGTGGAGGGGTGTCAGGCTGGAAATTTTATATAGATCAATCAGTTCCACTCTCAGCCTTTGAAGTTCTGATGAGAACTGACACAGATGAACCAATCTCTCCTCATGGGTCAGTCCTGTCATTCCTGGTGTCAGCCGAGTGAACCTCTGCTGCGCTCCCTCTAGGGTAGGTATATCATATAGTTATAAGTACTTTGGCAGATACAGCCTGAATTTCTCTACCCTCCCCCATTCTGATGAATTGCATGTGGGGGTCTGGTACCACAAGCTCTGACTACCCCCTGCTGACCACACTTTGTGTAAAGCTTTGCCACCAACTTGGTGGAAGTTCAATTTTCTCGATAAAGCTGAGAAGGTTGAAAGAGGAGAGATAATAGGAACTGCAGACGCTGGAGAATCCGAGATAATAAAATGTGAGGCTGGATGAGCCCAGCAGGCCAAGCAGCATCTTAGGAGCACAAAAGCTGACATTCAGGCCTAGACCCTTCATGGGTCAAAGCCCGAAACGTCAGCTTTTGTGCTCCCAAAATGCTGCTTGGCCCACTGTGTTCATCCAGCCCCACACTTTGTTATCTAAGGTTGAAAGAGGAACCTACTGAAATGTGTAAAATTGTGACAGGTTTGGTTAGATGCACGAGTGAGGATATTGTGACAAAAGTGAGGACAGATTACACAGATTAAGCTTTTATTCTTGAATGTGGAAGATTGAGGGATGAACAATTTGAAGCATTTAAGATAATTGAGTGCATTGATAGGGTATATCGAGCAAAAGGTCTTTTCTCTGGTGGGTAGGTGGTGGTGAGCGTGGAAGTGTCTGCAACAGGGGAGTATTACCTTGAGATACACATGTATCAGGTATGTTGTCACTCAAAGGGTGAAGGGCACACTGTTTTCCAAATAGCTGCTGTGGCTGAAGGCTAGGTGAAAATGTTCGGACTAAGATCAATTGGGTGGTGCAGATCTTGTAGTCTCGGCTTGGATCAGGAAATTTGAATTGATGCAAGCAAGCCAGGGAACTAGATGCAAATCAGTCTTGCTTTAATACTGGAGGGCTGAATGGCTTCTTCCTGTTCTTTTTTATCACTGCCTTAAAGGGCTGAATGGCCTCCACCTGTTCTTAATGTAATAAGAAGCCCCCAGGAGCTCCACTGCCCTGCCTTGGGAAGCGAACACTCTGCCATGAGGCTTTGGTTGTCATACAGGAAATCATACTTTAAATAAATTCTGGGCTGTCTTCCAGCGATTTAAGTTTTGATTGTTTTTCAAATCTTTTCCATGAAACCTGGATCCTCCCCTAACCCCACCCCCACCCCCCACCCTTTACATAAAACACATGTTGTATTATTTGAAAAGCTCTTCCCAGCCCAGGGCTCGCATTGCTACCCAGTGACCTTTGACCCAGTGCTTGCAACTTTCACCTCCAGTCGGAGGGACGAGCCATTCCTGGCTCCCTCCTGGCAATTCTTAAATGTTCCCATTCTCGGGATGTGAACCTTGTTGGTATGTTCAGTATTTATTGTGAGAAGGTGATGGCAAGTTGCCTTCTCAAAACACTTGTTTTTTTTAATATAAACTCACTCGTAGAATGTTGGTGTTAGGGGCTGGGTCAGCATTTACTGCCCGTCTCGAATTGCCCGAAGCACAGTTAGGAATCAACCAGGTTCCTGTGGGTCTGGAGTCATGTGTGGCTCGATCAGGTGAGGATCACAGTTACATAGAAACATAGAAATTAGAAGCAAGAGTAGGCCATTCAGCCCTTCGAGCCTGCTCCACCATTCAACATGATCATGGTTGGGGCATTCAACTCAGTTCCCACTTTCTCCCCAAACCCTTTGATCCCCAAGAACTGTACCTGACTTCTTGAAAATGATTTGGGCATGTTTTATGGGAAATTACTTTTCTTAAAGGACATTAATGATCCGGATGGGTCTTTACAAAAATTTCAATTAGTCTCTTCATTACAGATCCTTATTGAATTTAAATTCTATCATCTGCCATGGCAGGATTCAAATCTGGGTCACTGCAATGCAAGTCCAGTGGCAATACCATTCAGCCATCACCTCACCATTGAATGCAAGTTGGCTCAGCTGTTTGAGCAGGCTGTTCAGATTTTGGACTGGAGTCACCTATACGCCCAGACCGAGGAAAGACAGCAAGCTTCCTTCCTTAAAGGACGTTGGCAAACCAGTTGTGTTTTTGTGTAAACCTGACGGCTTTGTGGTTACTTTTACTGATGACCAGGTTTTTTTAAATTTCTGTTTTTATTTCACTAAAAGCATGATCAAAAATACACAGCTGAAATTATAACCCTGGCCACTGTATGCCATTTGCACCCTCTTTCTTGTTGCTGGTTCTTTTGCTATTAAAATTGGTGGCATGGTAGTGGTTAGCACCGCTACCTAATGGCACCAGGGACCCGGTTCGATTCCAGCCTTGGGCGACTGTCTGTGTGGAGCTTGCATGTTTTTCCTGTGCCTGCATGGGATTTTTTCCAGGTGCTCCGGTTTCCTTCCACAGTCCACAGATGTGCAGGAACAAAAACAGAAGTTGCTGGAAAAGCTCAGCAGATCTAGCAACATTTGTGAAGAAAATTCAGAGTTAACATTCTGGGTCCGGCGACCCTTCCTTGGAATTGTTCCATAGATGTGCAGTTTATGTGGATTAGCCATAGGAAATGCAGGGTCACAGGGATAGCGTAGGAGGTGGGGTCTAGGTGGGATGCTGTTCGGAAGGCCATTGTGGACTTGATGGGCTGAATGACCTGTTTCCAGCTTGTAGGGATTCTATGAAAATCGGAAGAGCTGGCAGCTCAACTGAGAGACATGTGGTGATCCCACGGAGGGGCAATCCTTCCATCGGAGAAACTACTGTCAGTTTCCAATGCAGCAGGTAGGGCCAGGTTAGAAAGACCCTCCTGGACAAACAGGGAGGCTTTTCATCATCGCACTACTTTCCCATCCAACTTCATTGCTATTAAATCGGGAATTAAACCATGAGTAATGGTGACCATGACGCCATCATTGATTGTTAATGGATTCACTAATGCTTTTTTGGGAAGGGAATCTGGCATTGTATTCCACATTCCCACCTAACCCAGATCACCCATGATATCAGGTGGCATGGTCACTCAGTGGTGAGCACTGCAGCCTCACAGCGCCAGGGACCCAGGTTTGATTCCAGCCTCGGGTAACTGTCTGTGCAGAGTTTGCATGTTCTCCCTGTGTCTTGCGTGGGTTTCCTCCGAGTGCTCCGGTTTCCTCCCACAGTCCAAAGATGTGCAGGCTAGGTGGATTGGCCATGCTAAATTGGCCATAGTGTTCAGGGGTGTGTGGGTTATAGGGGGATGGGTCTGGGTGGGATGCTCCAAGGGGCAATGTGGACTAGTTGGGCCAAAGGGCTATTTACACACTGTAGGGAATCTAATCTAATCATATCCTGCCTGTCAAGAAACTAACCACCCTAACAACCTAAAAATATTCAATGATTCCCTTTCTATTGCTTTCAGAGACACAAAGTTCCAAACAATTCCACAGCTCTTGAGAGAAAACAAAATCTCCTCATCCCTGTCTGAAAAAGGTGACCATTAATTTTAAAACTGTGTCGCCTAGCTCTGGATTCAACCATTAGAGGAGACATCCTTTCAATATTCGCCTTGTCAAGATTGTTTAGGATCATGTATACTTCAGTCAAGTCACCCTTCATTCTTCTCAACTGCAATAGAAACAAACTCAGACTGTACCCACTATCCTCAAAATACAACACACTCAGTCCAGGTATCAATCTCGTAAAACTCCTATGAATGGCCTCCAATACATTGCTTCTTCGCTTAAATAAGGAAACTGAAACCACATACAGTATTCAAAATATAGTCTCACCAATGTCCTGTATAACAAAAATATATCATTCCTACTTTTATGTTCAATTCCTCTTGCTATGAGCAATTGCAACCATCAACTTTCTTGATTACATGCTATACCTACATACTGAGGTTTTGTGAATCATGCAATAGAACACTGCACCTCAGAATTCTGTAGTTGTTCTCTGTCTAATGAATACTCTGCTTTTTTATTCTTCCTGCTAAAATGAGCAACTTCACATTTTTGCACATTTTGCTCCACCTACCTATATCACCACTTAGACGTAGATTTTCCTTTGTTTTTCACACTGAAATTTATAATGTGACATTTAACCACATTGAACTGCATCTGTCACATGGTCACCCACTCGCTCAGCGTTTCCCAATCACCTCAAAGCCTCCTTCTCACAATTCACAATCCCACTCAGATTTGTGTCATCAGCAAACTTGAAAATGCCACATTTGTTTCCCTTATTCAGATTGTTGTATATTTTGTGAAGGGAAGGTCGTGCCTCACAAACCTTATTGAGTTCTTTGAGAAGGTGACCAAACAGGTAGATGAGAGTAAACCGGTTGATGTGGTGTATATGGATTTCAGCAAGGCGTTCGATAAGGTTCCCCACAATAGGCTATTGCACAAAATGCGGAGGAATGGAATTGCGGGAGATATAGCAGTTTGCATTGGAAATTGGCTTGCTGAAAGAAGACAGAGGGTGGTAGTTGATGGGAAATGTTCATCCTGGAGACCAGTTACTAGTGGTGTACCTCAAGGGTCGGTGTTGGGTCCACTGCTGTTTGTCATTTTTATAAATGACCTGGATGAGGGCGTAGAAGGATGGGTTAGTAAATTTGCAGATGACACTAAGGTTGGTGGAGTTGTGGACAGTGACGAAGGATGCTGTAGGTTGCAGAGAGACATAGATAAGCTGCAGAGCTGGGCTGAGAGGTGGCAAATGGAGTTTAATGCAGACAAGTGTAAGGTGATGCACTTTGGTAGGAGTAACCGGAAGGCAAAGTACAGGGCTAATGGTAAGATTCTTAGCAGTGTAAATGAGCAGAGAGATCTCGGTGTCCATGTACACAGATTCTTGAAAGTTGCCACCCAGGTTGACAGGGCTGTTAAGAAGGCACACAGTGTTTTAGCTTTTATTAATAGAGGGATCGAGTTCCGGAACCAAAAGGTTATGGTGAAGCTGTACAAAACTCTGGTGCGGCCACACTTGGAGTATTGTGTACAGTTCTGGTCACCGCATTATAAGAAGGAAGTGGAAGCTTTGGAAAGGGTGCAGAGGAGATTTACTAGGATGTTGCCTGGTATGGAGGGAAGGTCTTAGGAGGAAAGGCTGAGGGACTTGAGGCTGTTTTCATTAGAGAGATGAAGGTTGAGAGGTGACTTAATTGAAACATATAAAATAATCAGAGGATTAGATAGGGTGGAGAGGGAGAGCCTTTTTCCTAGGATGGTGACGGCGAGCACGAGGGGGCATAGCTTTAAAGTGAGGGGTGAAAGATATAGGACAGATGTCAGAGGTAGTTTCTTTACTCAGAGAGTAGTAAGGGAATGGAACGCTTTGCCTGCAACGGTAGTAGATTCGCCAACTTTAGGTACATTTAAGTCGTCATTGGATAAGCATATGGACGTACATGGAATAGTGTAGGTTAGATGGGCTTGAGATCGGTATGACAGGTCAGCACAACATCGAGGGCCGAAGGGCCTGTACTGTGCTGTAATGTTCTATGTTCTATGTTTGTATATTTTGTGAAAGCTGGGGCCTAAGCACCTACTCTTATGGTAACTCACTAGCTTCTGCCTGCCACTCGAAGAAAGAACCATTTAATTGATTTATGAAGAAGGCCAGAAATGTCAGCTTTCCTGCTCCTCTGATGCTGCTTGGCCTGCTGTGTTCATCCAGCTCCACACCTTGTTATCTCATTTACTCCCACTCTCTGTTTCCTGTCTGTCAACCAATTCTTGATTCATGTCAATATATTACTCACTATCCCCTGTGCTTTAACCTTGGCCACTCTTATGAGGGACTTTTTCAAACCCTTTCTGATAGCCCAAATACACCACATCAACTGATTTTCCTTATCTATTCTACCAGTTACATCATGAAAAAAGTTTCAGTACATTTGTTAAGCATGATCTGCTTTTTATAAACCCATGCTGGCTTTGTCCAATCCTTTTACTTTTTTCCAAATGTTCAGTTTTTATAATAGACTCCAGCATTTTCTCCACTCCTGATATGACACCAACTAATCTGTAATTTTCTGTAATTTTTTTAATCTCCCTTCCTATTTAAATAGTGTAGTTGAAGTTGGCTCTCTCCATTCTGTAGGAACCACCCTGGAGTCTACAGAATTTTGTGAATGATCACCGTGCAACCAATATTTCCAGGGCCACTTGCTTTAGCACTCTGGGTTTTAGATTATCAGGTCCTGATGATTTGTCAGAATTTATCCGTTCCAAGCTGATTCTTTATTTGGATTTCCTGAACCGGGATCATCTCTAACTACTGCTATCCCTGCACGTTACCTGGTTTCCTACATTCCCTGAATGTCAGGTGCTCCTCAATATTCAGGACCCAATCCTTTTCATCCTGCGGCCATGCCTCTGAAATGGCTATCGGATCATATTAATGCCACCATGATTGCTACATTCCCATTCCTCATGAGGCATAGTTATACCATGCCCTACAATACCAATATTGTTTGCTGATCTATAAAACACTCACACTAATGTTTGCTGCTCCTTACTTTTTCTGAGCTTCACCCAAACAGATTTTACATTCTGATTGGAGGTTCTCTCTCACTAATACACTGAACCCATCTCTTATTATCAGTACTGTCCCATCTCCTTCTTATTCCATCTATCTCTCCTAAATGTTGAGTATCCTTTAACATTCAGTTTCTAGGCTTGGTCACCTTGCAGCCACTTATCCTTAATGCCAATTGAATCATCCTCTTTTACTTCTACCAGCGCTCTCCATTTGTTTCTCTTGGTGCAAATGCTGAATGTATTTGGATTTTTTTTCTGCCGCTTTCCACTTTCCCTTACAGTTTTCTAAAGTGGAGCGAGGGAGACACTTCATGGTTGATGAACACAGGTGAGTTGAGGTAATTTTCTTTATTGTGGAAGACACAATAAGCTGGAGGTTATGTGCCCCCTGCTGGGGCTATCTTCTGGGTGTTGGGGGTGGGGTGTGGATGGGTGGTGTGTTTAATATGGGTCAGATGACCAACACACCACCTGCTGAGCTCAGCTGACCAATACACTGTTAGGTGTTACATTGGAAAATATCAGCCCAACCACCATATGTAAGTTAATATTGGATGTGAGTTGAGCTTGTTGAAAGAGTGTGATTCCAACAACATTCAAGAAGCTTGAAACTATCCAGTATAAAGCAGCCCACTTGATTGCCATTGCATCCCAAACATTCACTTCCTCTACCACTGACACGCAGTAACAGCAGTGTGTACTATCTACAAGATGCACTGCAGAAATTCACCAAAGATCCTCAGATAGCACTTTGCAAACATATGAACATTTCTATCTAGAAGGACAGGAGCAGCAGATACATGGAAACACCATCCCCTGCAAGCTCCCCTCCAAGCTAGTCAGTATCCTGACTTGGAAATGCATTGTCAGATAATTTTCTTTATAATCACTAGGCACTCTAACTTACAGCCATCTCAACTCCCACTCTACACAGACTGATATGAACTGTTAACTAACTAAACTTTAGCCAGCTGGAACACAGCTATGTTAACCAGATGTCCTTTCCTTCACTCTCCACAAGAAGTTATCTTCTGGTGTCTTGAAGTATCAAGCCTCTGAGATTAATGGCCCTGAAGGGGCATGAGATCCAGACCAATGCCAAGATCTAACGAATGTAGGGACACTCTGTGGATAGATTCTTACTCTGGATGTGTCGCTCTCTCTCTCCCCAAGCAGCAACTTGCCAAGGGTCCTACAAAAGCACTTTATAAATCTATAACCTCTACCACCCAAAAGGACAAGGTCCCCAGACATCTGGAAGTGCTAATGTTGGCAAATTTCCCTCCAAGCCACTCACCATCCTGATTTGGAAATATATTGCCATTTCTCCAATATCACTGCATCATTATCCTGGAATTTCCCCGCTTTTGGCATGTTGGATTGGTCTAAACCACATTGAAAAAGCAGTTCACGGAAGCAGCTCACTGCCACCTTTTCAATGCCAACTAGGGACGGGCAATAAATGTTGGCCCAGCTAGTGATGCCCATGTCCCAAAGAAAGGCAAAAACACATATGATAATCTCATCCACCAAGAGAGGAATGGAGGTTCACCAGACTGATCTGTGGGATGGATGGATTATCTGATGTGGAAGGATTGAGAGGACTGGGCCTGGCTTCTACAGTTTAGGGGTATGTGCAGAAAGTGGGGGTTATTGAGAACCAGGCAGAACTAATTCATTCACTCTGCGGGGTGTAAATCTTTAGAATTCTCTACTCCATAGGGACATGAAGGCTCAATCATTGAATATATTCAGGACAAAAATTGTTAAATTTCTCAATATTTCTACATATTAAAGACATAAATGTGAGGAGAAGGCAGAACGATGGCAATGGACTAGTAATTCAGAGGCCCAAGACTAATACACTGTGACTCAAAATGAACAATGGACCCATTGATGGAGTTTATATTTAGCTAATAAAATCTGGAATTAAAAGTTCGTCTCAATGATGGTAACCTGACCTACTCCCACTGATTGTTGTGAAGATCTGTCTGGCTCATTAATGTCCTTACTTTGATAACAAAGTGTAGAGCTGGATGGCCAAGCAGCACCTTAGGAGCACAAAAGCTGACATTTCAGGCCTAGACCCTTGGTCTGGCCTATATACGACTCCAGAATCTTAACTGCCCTTTGAAAATACCTAGTTAACCCACTCAAGAGCAATTAGGAATGGGCAACATGTGATGGCCTTAGCCCCCAATCTATGAAAGAATAATAACTTAAAATAAATGAAGACATGAGGATAGCATGACAAAATGGCAGCATTAAAGTAGAAGATCAGCCATGATCTCGTTGTGTGAGGGAGCAGGTTTGAAAAGCTGAATAGCCTACTCCTGTTTCTTGTGCTCCAATTTCTTCAGCAAAACACATGTTGTCGTTAAATGAGGTGCGGACCAGGACCTTTGCAAGATTGTCACATTTTACTCGTGGCTCAATCAGCACAGAGTGCTACATAAGGAGAATGTTTTGGAGGAGTGCTGAAGGAATGTGCATTTGGGAAGTTTTGTTTTTCAAGGTTAAACTGTTACCCAAGCTGCTGTCTCCTGTGGTGTGCAACAATTCCACTGTCACCATTTGAATTAAAGCTGTTGATGTTTTCTATATTATTGGCTTCAGTCTCTGGAGTGCGGCTTACAGCCCACAACATTATGATCAGAAGCATGAGAGTGTTACGTACTGAGTCAGGACCACCACGTTAATGTCTGGAAAAAGCATTGACACCAATGGAAAGAGTTGGAAGAAAAAATAATCGCTGACATAAGTGTCAACATTCTTTTGAACATTTCTTTTGCCCAATGTAACGTAACATGCAGATGAATGGCCCAAAGATCATGAACAGGAACTTGTTTTTAGTCCACTGTGGCATTCAGGTTATTACGGACGGTAAGGGATATTCAGGATAAATAGGAACTATTGACATTATTGACATGGAATGAAACTTGTGCATTACATTGATCTGTCAAATATGTTGTCTACATGCTCACCCTTGCCATCAGCCCTTTTTCTAACCAGAATCTATTCCACTGCTCCAGCTTCCCTCCCCTGCTATCGCCACCTGCTGGTGAAGGACACGGTGAACTGTTGAGCTCAAAAGCTCAGCACCCTCCGTCACTATTGCCATGTGCTGTGTGGAAGGTCCCATTAAGCTGGTATCCAAGCCTGAAGGACATCAGTTAACCAATTGGGGTTTTACGGCAATTCGACAATTTCATGGTCGCCTTTACAGAGAATGACACTTTAATACAGACTATTTAAAAGCTGAATTTAGATCCTTAAAAGGTTGATGGTGGGACTTGAACCTGTTTGGAGATAGAAGGGGTATTTTATGTGGTTTACAGAGGTGGGAGTGTGGGGTGACTGCATTAAGTGGGAGCTGAAATCTTGATTTTCCTTCAGCATTTCCTAATGCAAAAAAAAAGTCCATGGCATACTTGCGGTGGGTTGGTCTCGTGAATGGAATGAGGGCCAAGTGGATCTCATTGAATGTGAGATCCTAGATTGAGGCTGTAAATTGGGGCCAATTGAGAACCCCAATCAAGGATCTCATTCTCAATGAGATCCACTTGGTGCTTGTTCCAATCATTACAGTTGAGCCTCACACTTGCAGCAGGAGACCATCTGTGATAACTTTGCATACCATGAATACTCATTACTGTAAAACATTATTTAAAGAAAGTCCAACTTTAAGATAAAGTCAGTGACGCACACATAAATCCCTTGGCACCAGGTGCATTTTTGTCCGAAGGCAGTGAGTACCAGTCGGCTTTGCACAGCTGCATCTGAAGCAAAGGTTTTCTTTGTTTAACTCTATGTTATAGAGTGGGGGTAAGGAGAATGGCAGGACTGACATGGGGGAATCAGTGGTGATGGGGGTGGAGGGTGATGAGGAGCAGGGTCAGGGGGATGGAGGAGTGAAATGGGAAGAATGGGGGGAGGGAAACATGGTCAGTCAGGGTGAAAAAGTGAGGGCCCTAAAGGTCAGTGTCAGTGCTGCCCACATGTGGGCCTGTCTCAGGGCGGTAGCTGCCGGAATCTGTACCAGGCTTTGGGAGAATGACCTCAGAAATGCCCTCAGTAATCTTTAGAGAGGTCAGCTGAGCCAGCAGGTTCAGACAGATCTCACAGTGTGAAGGGTACAACACTGGATGTTGACATTAATGTTCAAAAAAAGTACAAATGCTAAGATGCAACATTGGCCTGAAAATTATTGATGTCAGAAACTCAGAGACGGGGTACTCTCTTCCTGCCAGTAATGGCTAAGGAGTACTTTCCAATGGCAGTAACTCCCTTCCTTCCCACTGTTTTAAATGGTTAGAAAGACAAACAGCCAGCCCATTCCAATCCATCTGTCATTTTATGGTGTGGGGAGCGATAACATTGGAGTCAACACACATGGAACATGTATATCGCTGGCTGAGCCTGCATTAATTGCCCATTCCTAGTTGCCCTTGTGAAGGGGGTGGTGAGCTGCCTTTCTTGAACTGCAGCAGCGCACCCGCTGTAGGCTGACCCACAATACCCTACCTCGCAATTATCCAACCTTGCAAACAGATAAAATGCCTCCATTTAAACCAGTGGGATTATTGGCAAATACACCGTCTTTTTACGTCCAGTGAAGTCTGACAAATTGAACTGTGGAACTGACCAGGTGATATGTTGTCCATGATGTTGGTTAAGGGATTAATATTTCTCCACCACAACTCCAAGGGCTCCTTGCTGCTTTTTCTACCCAGTGCACTTCAGTGATAAGATGGCCACTGGCTTAATATTTCATTTAAAAGATGGTACCACTGACAGTGCAACACTCCCTCAGTCCCTTGTTAGATTCCATGCTGAAGTGTTGGAGCGAGACTTGAATCATAAAATTCCATCTCAGAGGTGAGAGGGTGGGGCTAACTTTGATGGTAAAAGCTGATGATAGGATGATGGCTTCTGCACCAGTTGACTGTGGTGTTGATCTTGTTGTGATCACGTGATTTCTCTCCAGTCAACCACCCTTTGGCCGACAAGTGTCCCACGTGATCCAAACCACACAAGTAAACAAGTTGGGAAATAACAGTATGGAGTAAAACCAGATATTCTACTCTATCTTTGCTGAGGTTGGAGACGAACTCGAAAATGCAGAGTCCTTCAAGTCTCAGCACATCTCACCTTCCAAACACTTCATTTACCTTCTGACAACTTATGGTCTTTTAACACTCTTACTCAGTGTGTGCTTTGCTGAAATAAAGCAAGGTTGCAAACTTTGTGCTGAAGATCATTTGGCATGATGGTCCGAGCCGAGAATTTTGCTTAGTAATTGTGCCAACCCACTTCCTGTGAAATTAATACACCCATTTACATCTGGCCAAGTCTTTGGAAATGTCAACGCTCAGTAGACATGAGGTTTATGTGTATTCTCCTCAGCATCTGGCTTGCAAGCAATACCCAAGTAAATATAAAATTAGCATCAACAATTTGTGTTGTAGTGTAAGGGGAAAGAAATCCCTTGAAGAGGCCCTTAAGGTGTGAGAGGAGTGAGCTCATAACCAAAGGAGATTTTGGAAATTGGCAGCCAAGAGGACCCTAGTGCTGCTACTGCTGGATTATTAATCTAGAAACCCAGCCAATGTTCTGGGGAGAGAGCAGGAACTGCACCTGCTGGAAAATCTGAGATAACAAGGTGTAGAACTGGATGAACATAGCAGGCCAAGCAGCATCAGAGGAGCAGGTAGGCTGACGTTTCGGGCCAAGACCCTTCTACAGAAAGAAGAAGGGTCTAGGCCCGTAATGTCAGCCTTCCTACTCCCTTGATGCTGCTTGACCTGCTGTGCTCATCCAGCTCTACACCTTGTTATCTCTAATATTCTGGGGACCGGGGTTCGCATCCTGCCACAGCAAATGATGGAATTTGAATTCAATAAAGTCGGGAATTAGGAGTCGTCTAAAGGTGACCATTGCCAACATTCAGGAAAAACCCATCTGAGAAGGTCCACTGCCACCCTTACCTGCTCTGACCTACTTGTGTCTCCAGGTCCACAGCAATGTGGTTGACTCTTAACTGCCCTCTGGGATGGGCCAGAAATGCTGACCTAGCCTGTGGCATAATAATCCTGTGAATGAGTGAAAGTAAAGCAGCTTAGTCTAAGAGAAAGTCTTTAAAGTTTGTTCTAAAGGGGGAGGGAATTCCAGATGTTTCCAATAGCTATCATCAGGTGATGATCAAAGCATTTCATTGTTGTAGCACCTTTCATGATCTCAAGATGTCTCAAGGTACGCTATGAGATATGAAATACCTTTTTGAAGCCTATATAGAGTACAAAGCACAAAACCTGGGTGGGGCTCAGGTTGTTGGATTGCTATCCCTCTGCTGTGATAGGTTGCACACCAGGCTGTCGCTATTTCAGATAAGAAGGTGGTTGGGAGGGAAACCCCACCGCACTGCCCTCCCTCTTCCACTTTGATGATGTCTATGGGTAATCTCCCTGACCCGTCAGCAATTGACAGCCACATGAGGGCCCAAGCAAATCACTCAGTTACAGCAAAAGTTGTTGTAGGTAGTAATAGCTCTGAAGGGGTTAATGTTCCTGTTACATTGGCTCCACCCATTCCATTCAAATCACACACAGCCTGGTGGAGACAAGGAGTCTACTCTCGCTTTCAGAGGGAGCAGATGGATCTGTACCAGCTCCCTAAAGTGCTACTGATTATATCTGACCAAAATGTGTGTCTTCAGTTATCCTTCTGAAATTCCCTTCCATCTCTCTCCCTGCCCCTTTAAGACAAAACTTAAAGACTTCCTCTTTGACCAAGCTAATGTTTTTTTAGATTCATTAACAGGATGGTGGCATCACTGCCTAGGCCAGCATTTGATATCATGCAATAAATCTTGTCATCTAAGGACAGAGCCTCTTCTGAAGTTGCTGTATCCTGTCACTAATCATGAGATAGAAGCAAGACAAAGCAATGATAGAGGAGGATTGGTGGCAGTGAACTACCTCAAACAACCTTTACCCACTATCAGGTGCTGGTGGAGGTGGCAAAAACCACAGAGGGCTGGGGTGGTCATCTAGGAAAATACCATATGGCTCTCTGACAGTGTGGCACTTCCTCACGACTGAGCCTCTGACGGTGCAGAACTCCCCAGTTATGGCAGTGAGAGTGTCTTTTCTTTGATTCTTCAATGAGATTTGAATCAGTATAAATTGTGCTCCTCACTGAGACATGGCTAATGTGACACATCTGACCTAGAGCTCAAGAAAACTGCAAGTTGGGTATTGTAAAACCAAGCCTTGTTTTACATTTGCACGGGAACTTGCCCTATTTACCACATGTAGGTAATGCCATTACCTGTCCAGCAGATGGCAGCAAAATGCTACTCTTCACTGCCTTTACCTGTGAAACCCACATCAGGACTTGGACTGTGGCCAACATCATTGCCAGTTGCCATTAAGAATCAATAGATATTAAGCAGCATTTCTTCTCATGGAAAGTGGTGAAGCTCTGTTCTACTCCCCAGGATGCTGCATCTCCTGATTGTCTGGAAGGACAATCATCTCATTACCGACCTCTTGAGCAGGTGGGTCCTGAACATGGGCCTCCTGGCTCAGAGGTAGTAACACTACCACAGCATGACAAGGCCACCTATCAGAGGCTCGATGGAGCAGCAACATTTCCATATGGGTCTTAATTGGCGATCACGGAGTGACATCATCACACACAACAGCTTCAGAAAGGGGAAGAGTGAAGCGACATTGGGTCTGGACCCGGCCCTGTGTTTGGGACAGTGACTTTGCATCGATTTTTTCTGAATTAACCACGCAGTGGCTAGACACTATGCCCACTGTCCAACGTGGAATGGTGGATGAACTTGCGAAACTGAAAGAGCTGCAGTAGCCTGCAGTGAAAGAGAGAGACGATGCCTCCGTTGTGAGGTGCACCTCCTGCCCCGTTCAAACTTAATGAGTAAAAACTGACCATGGCTGTTAGGTGGCCATTTAGGATGGGCTGCCCCTCCGCAGGGCAGCCAGGGAGAGGTAGGGTCTTTGACCCACTCTGTCCTGTTTGCCTCCAGGATGCTGTGCCCGGTTACCTGTAGTGCTTCTATACTAGTCACTGATTCCTGGGATAGCAGGACAGCTGTACGGAGAGGGATTGAGTCAGTTGGGATTGTATTCACTCGGGTTTAGAAGAATAAGGAGGGATTTCACAGACACCTACAAAAATCCAACTGGACTAGACAGGTTATATTCGGGAAGGATTTTCCCACTGGTGGGGGTGCCCAGAACGAAGGGCACATTTTAAGGGTAAGAGCTAAACCTTTTTGGACTAAGAAGAGGAGAAACTTCTTTACCCAGAAAACGATGAGCATGCGGAATTCACTATCATAGAAAATGGTTGAGGCCAAAACATTGTGAATTTTCAAGAAGATTGTAGCTATAGCTCTTGTGGATACAGGGATCAAGAGAAATGAATGGGGTGGGGGGCAGGATTAGTATATTGAACTTGATGATCAGCTGCGGTCATATTTAATGGCAGAGCAGGCTAAAGTGGTTGAATGGCCTACTCCTGCTCCTATCTTCTATGTTTTTATCTATGTCATTAATTGATGGCCTTAATTAGAGAGCTAATGGCCATTACAAGTACCCTGCCCCTTGTGGAGAGGTAAGCATTTCACCCCTTTTGAAACCTTTCTGAAAGTGGCCAAGGGATGAGATGGAGGTGGGAGAGTGCCATACCGTTGGGTGGCACAAAATTGTCCCCTTACAAAAGACCAGTGTGAAAACTGGTAGAGTGCGAGGACAATCACCAGCTGAGAAAAGTATGTGTCAGCTCTGTGGAGCAAATGTGCCTCACAGGCACAGACAGTGCCCAGCTCTCAAAGTAAATGCCTTACCGGTCACTTTCAGAAAATGTGCCAAGTAGGACACAGTCACAGAAGAGGAAGGAGTCAAGGAACTGTCCATTCAAAAAGATCTATGATCAACCACAGCTAAAAGCCAAAAATATTCCAAAGAGAAATAAACAATCTCGCACTATCATTTTGGCAAACTGATATTTGTATAAATGATCGTTCGATTTCGATTTTGGCGTTGAGGCTTGTGTCGCTGTATTGTCAGACACCGAACTATAGTTGAGGAAACACTGTCTATGGCTGACAACAGTGCAACAATCTGATCCAGGAGGCAAAGCGTTTAAAATTAATGGAGAAATTTACAAGATAAGGAACACCAGATATATAGTGTATAATCAAGAATTCTCAGGATTGAGTAGGAATGCATGTCTTGACCTCAATCTTCTTCACATGTTGGATAGAATTAATCTTGTCAAAGTCTAGAACAACTGCTTGAAGTACAGCCAGTCAATGAACCAGGTTCAAGGAATAGTTGATAAAGGATTTCATAGGATACCTTAGACCATGGTGGATATCCACTGAGAATGTGACTAGATTGGTTTGACGGAAGTGTTCCACCACGATCAACAGTGAAGGGAAATCACACTGCAAGAATCAGCAGCGTTAGTGAAGAAACACAAATAATGAGATAGCCAATGAGCAGGATGCCCCACCTGAGCTATCTGATGAACCTGTAATTGATACAGTTCAGAGTGTAACACAGCTTGGTGAACAAATGGCTGTGTCAGTCTCAACTCTGATATTCACTGTTGAAGTGACTTAAAAGAGCCAATTTCAAGCAAAATATTTGACTTGTTTATTTTCTCAACATGGATACTCAGCAATTATGACTGAGAACATGCTAAACCAGAATAAACCTCAAATCAATGGATTGAGGAAGGAAGCATATTGGTTTCAATGATAATGCGGTCATTTAAGGACAAATGAGAATGCCTAAACCAATTAACAAATTTAAAGAAAGAGTCTGCATAAGTTAATACCAATCCACACATAGCTGAGGAATTATACATCTGCTGACACAAGGTGTGATGCATACAACTGTATGGAAATCATTGGCTTCCCAGTGAAGAGTTGATCAGTGGCCAATGAGTCAAGATGCTTCAAAGAAGGAGTTGCCTTTTTTCAGTGGGAGAGGTGTCCTCTCTGCAACAAAGCAAATGGTTTCATGGTGCAGAGATAATGGGAACTGCAGATGCTGGAGAATCCAAGATAACAAAGTGTGGAGCTGGATGAACACAGCAGGCCCAGCAGCATCTCAGGAGCACAAAAGCTGACGTTTCGGGCCTAGACCCTTCATCAGGGAGCATCTGATGAAGGGTCTAGGCCCGAAACGTCAGCTTCTGTGCTCCGGAGATGCTGCTTGCCCTGCTGTGTTCATCCAGCTCCACATTTTGTTATCTTGGTTTAATGGTGCACCAGTTTACAGGGACCCACAACTCTCAGGCTTTCAGGAAGAGAATCAAACACTTCTGTCATTGCCAGTCTCCAAGTCTGTATTCTGAGGAAATTGTGAAAGCTCCACATCGCCTGAATTTGTAAAATCAGAGTCTCGGGGGAAGGTAGAGTAATGCTAAATGTAATCTTTTAAAAATTCATTCACAGGACAAAGGCATTGTTGTCTAGGCTGGCATTCATTGCCCATCCCTAACTGCCCAGAGGGAAGTTAAGAATCAACCACATGGCTGTGGGTCTGGAGTCACATGTAGGCGAGACCAGGTAAGGATGGCAGTTTCCTTCCCTAAAAGACGTTAGTACATACACAATGACATTATTAATGATGAGGAGAGAAGTTTGGAGAAAGATGTTGCATGTGAGTCTGGAAGGGCCTGAAAGCATTAATACTGCGGAGTGTCTCAAGCACTGTCCCTTATGGTGATGCTGTATGAACCTGTAGGCATGACAGCTTAGGATCTGGGAGGATGAGGTTGAACATTCGGGTCCTCCTCACCCTGCAGATGAGGTGACAGCAAACCTATCAAATGGTGAAGTGTAGGCTCAGTTTAACAGCACGTATAGTACCTTTTCTCATTAACAAAACTCAAACAAATTAGTTTTTTAAATTGGTTCATGAGATGTGGGCATTAGTGGTTAGACCAGAATTTATTGCACATTCCTAAGAGTCAGTCCCACTGTGGACCAGACCAGATTTCCTTCCCTAAAGGACACTGGTGAACCAGATGGGCTTTTACCACAAATGACAGCGTATACATGATCCCAATGAGAGCAGAATTCAGATTTTTACCGAATTAAGTTTCACCATCTGCTATGGTGGGATTGGAACCCATGTTCCCACAACATTCATCCAAAGCTCTGCATTATTAAACCAAAAAGACTATTTTGAAGAAGACTTAAATTAGGCTCAAACTATACCCCTACTTCTTTCTCCACAAATACTGCCAGACCTTCAGAGCTTCTCCAGCACTTTCTGTTTTTATTTCAGATTTCCAGCATCTGAAATATTTTGCTTTGAATTGATTAATTATGATTGTTCCTCTTCGACACTGTGTTAGCTTCATTCATTAATCAACATTTGTTCAACTGGGTGTTAACTTTATCCTTAATTATTGTTTCTAGAGTTTCTCTACCACCAAGCTAAACTGACTGGCCTATAATTGCTAAGCTATCCATTTTTCAACACGGATGTTCCAGATTTGCAATTACAAAGAACAATACAGCACAGGAAATAAGCCCTTCAGCCCTCCAACCTGCACTGACACATTTTGCCCTTCCACACTAAAACTGTCTTCACTTACGGGATCAATATCCTTCTATTCCCTTCCTATTCATGTATTTGTCCAGGTGCATCTTGAATGCTGTTATCGGGTCCACAGCTCCCACTGGCAGTGCGTTCCAGGCACTTGTCACCCCATCTGTAAAAAACATGCCTCACACGTCTTTTTTTAAACTTGCCCCCTCACACCTTCAACCCCTAGTAATTGAACCCTGCGTCCTGGCAAAATGCCTCAAATTTTCCACTCTATCTATGCCATTCACAATCTTATAAACTTCTATCAGGTCACACTCAACCTCCTGCATTCGAGTGGAAAGAAGCCCAATCTGTTCAACCTGTCTTCATAGCTAAAACCCTCTATACCAGGCAACATCTTGGTAAACCTTTTCTGTAGCTTCTCCAAAACATCCATATCCTTCAGAGAGTGTGTAGACCAGAATATGTGGCCTAACTAAAGTTCGATGAAGCTTTGACATAACTTTGTCTGTCCTGATACCCAGTGCCCCTTCCAATGAAGATAAGCATGCCATAGGCCATTTTTTTTACTATCTTATCTACCTGCACTGTCACCTTTAGTAATCTGTGGACTTGGACACCCAGATCCCTCTGCACATCAATATTCCTAAGGGTTCTGCCATTCACTGTATAATTTCTACATGGACTTGACCTTCCAAAATGAATCACCTCACACTTGTCCAGATTAAACTCCACCGGCCATTTTTCTGCCCATGCCTCCAACTGTATCCTTTGACAATTCTCCTCACTATCCGTATCTCGACCAATCTTTGTATCATCTGCAAACCCACTAATTAGACCAGCTACGTTTTCCTCTGATTCATTTATGTAGACCACTAAGAAGCAGAGGTCCCAGCACTGATCCCTGTGGAACACCACTAGTCACAGCCCTCCATTGAAAAAGCATCCTTCCACCACTACCCGCTGTCTGCTATGACTAAGCCAGTTCTGTATCCATCTGGCTAGCTCACCCCAATACCATGTGACTTCACCTTTGTAACAGCCTGCCATGAGGGACCTTGTAAAAGGCTTTCTTGAAGTCTATGTAGACAACATCGACTGCTTTTCCCTCATCAATCATCTTCATCACCTCCTCAAAAAACTCGATCAAGTTAATTAGGCATGACCTTCCTCAGACAAAACTGTGCTGTTTATCACCAATCAGTCCACTTGCTTCAAAATCCTTACAGATCTTGTCCTTGAGAATTTTTTCCAATAATTTTCCTACCGCTGACTTGAGGCTCACAGGCCTGTACTTTCCTGGATTACCCCTGCTATCCTTCTTAAACAATGGGGCAACATTTGCTATTCTCCAGTCCTCTGAGACCTCACCTGTGGCCAAACAGGATACAAAGGTGTCTGTAAATGCTCCAGCAATTTGTTCACTTGCCTTCCTCAATATTCTGGGATAGATCCCTCCCTTCGGGATCTGGGGACTTATCTATCTCAACACTTCTTAAGATGCACAACACCGCTTCATTTTTAATAGCAACTTGGCTTAAAAATTCAACACTCCCTTCCCTGAGATCATTCTCCACCAATTCCTTCTCTTTGGAGAATACTAATACAATGTAATCATTTAAGATTAATCATTAAGATCTTACCTACCTCTTCTGGTTCCACATGTAAATTCCCTCCTTTGTCCTTGAGTGGGACAACCCTTTCCTTGGCTGCTCTCTTGCTTTTATATGTGTATAAAAAGCCCTGGGATTCTCCTTAATCCTGTTTGCTAATGACATTTCATGAGCCCTAGTAGCCCTTCTGATTCCTTGCTTAAGTTGTTTCCTCCTTTCCTTATGTACTTCAAGGGCTTTGTCAGTTCCCATCTTCCTAGACCTTACTTATGCTTCCTTTTTGTTTTTGACCAAGGTCATAACATTCCTGGTCATCCAAGGTTCACATAAATTGCCCATATCCATCCTTCATTCTCACAGGAATGTACCATTCCTGAACTCTTATCAACTGCCATTTGAAATGCCGTCACATGCCCAATGTGGATTTACCCTCAAACGACAAGCAACAATCTTCAATCCCTGTTTAACATTGTCGTAGGTTACCTTGTCCCAGTTTAACACCTTCACCCAGGGACTGCTGTTAAAATTCTGATCCATCCAAGTTCCTAGCATGAAGTGTGTCCCAGTCAGTACAGATTAAGTTAAAATTACCCACCACAACAATCCTGCTGTTTTTGCATCCTTCTAAAATCTGTCTATATATTCTGTTACCTATCCCCCGCCTTCAAAAACAATATGTTAAATATAGAGACATCGAAAGTAGATGCAGAGTAGGGCCATTTATCATTTGAATCATTGCCTATGATTGTGGTTGATTATCCAATTCAGTACCCTGTTCCCACTTTCTCCCCCTACCCCATGATTTCTTCAACCCTAAGAACTATCTCTAACGCCTTCTTGAAAACAATGTTTTGGCCTCAACTGCATTCTGTGCCATTCAAGTTCCACAGGCTCACCAGTCTCTGGGTGAAGAAATGTCTCCAAATGTCACCCCGAATGGCTTACCCCATATCCTTAGACTGTGAACAGTCTCCCTGATCATCAGGAACATCCTTCCTGTGAATGTGTTAATATTTATAGGTGGGTCTGTAAGTGTATTATCTTTATAGCGGGCTGTGAGTGTGTTAATATTTACAGGTGGGTCTGTAAGTGTGTTAATATTTACAGAGGGGTCTGCGAGTGTGTTAATATTTGCAGAGGGTCTGTGAGTATGTTAATAATTATAGGTGGGTCTCAGGTGACCTGATAAAATATTGAAGGAGCTGTTGGAATAGAAACTAAGCAAAGAATTTTCCTAGCCACTGAGCAATATGAATGATGGTGAGAAAGTTGGGAGAATCACAGTAGATCAGCAATAACGAGATTCCAGCCAAAGAGAGCAAAAAGTCCCATTTTCCAACCGAGAGTTAAATGATGAGATGAAATGATGAAATGTTTTCGGTGTTTACTCTGTACAGTCCGACAGAATTTTATCAGTTTTTTTATGCAGTCTCTCCTCATTCTTCTTCATGGTCTGATCCAATCTCGTTTTATATGTCAGTATTGCCATCCCGGGGTTCAGGATGGTGAACCTTTGTTGCACATCCTCTACAGCCAGAACATCCCACCTCAGCTATGGAGAGCACAACTGCACACAGTACTCCAGGTGTGGCATCACTATGGCTCTGAACAAATGAGGATTAGATGAAAATTACCAAAGCCCCCCAGTTTCCACCTTTGCTTCCTTGGCCGCATCACATCTGTTCATAATGACTTATTGAGTGAGGCATTTGTCCAGTGTTGGGAACAGAGGTGAATGGGCCTGGGTTATCCATGTGCCAGCTGTGATGCTGGAATCTTCCTGCCTGTGGGCCATTTTTTAAGGAGGTAGATTACCCCTTCACTAGCAGCAGTATGCCTTGTGAACATAGAACATTACAGCGCAGTACAGGCAAGGCCAATGACCAGGTACCAAGTGGAATTTCGCACTCGGCCTGTGGGCCTCATGCTGAGACTGGAACATGACAGACACTGGTGGAGACCTCCCTGTGTGAGGGTAGGGTGGAGGCTGGGGAGTGCTGATGTGAGGAGTTATTTGACAGCTCTACCTGCCACATCTACACTTTGAATACTGCGGCCTCAAGCGTTCCCCCTCCCCAGTCCAGCAACTCTGTCCATTTCTCTTTATTAGCTTGCAAACATTCCAGAGGGGATCAGGAATTTAAATCAAAATCTTAACGAGTTTAGAGACTGGTTGAGCGGCCTTGAAGGGATGAATGGCCTGGTCTCCTATGGGGCTGCCAACCTCCTGTGAGACTTAAATAAATCCCAAATTCCACCTCTGGCCATTCATTCGTCAATCATTCAAAAACTGCAGTGTGCATATTATTGATGGATAAAGCTCGGTGGTGCTGGTGGTGAGGTTCACTGGGTTGTGGGGTTGAGTGTTGGGTAGTTGGGAACTGGGATTATCCTGATATTTGTCTTGTATCCTGAAGATGACCATCTGACCCATCTGCTTTATGTTCAACCATTTTCGAACATCCCCGAATAGAACCCACATGGACTCATTGGGTCGATTGGCCTGAGTGTGTGCTGTATAATCTATTTTATCCCACATGTTGACTCGAATTTGAATTCCAACTTTCAGTGCTCAGGGTCAGGCAGCTTCATTGTCAGTGTTCCCATGGCTCGTTCTCTCTCCAGCTCTCAGAGCTATTAAGCAGCTTTTGGTTGTCCCAGCAGCGAGGCCACTGCTCCCTTTCCCACGGCTCCCTGCTCCTCCTTCCAGCGTTCCTATGTGACACTAAAAGCCAACCAAGGATGAGGTTTAATTCCTCACTTTCTAAACTTAAAGAAAACTATGCAATTGACTCTCCAGTTTCCATCCTTGAACTCTTTAAAATTTCTTTTCTAAAATTTCTAAAATTTAAAATTATGGGTCGGGGGGGCGGGTGGGGCCTGTGCGTGTATTAACTTTGGGGGAGGGGGATCTGTGAGTGTGTTACTATTTACAGGCAGGTCTATGAGTGTGTTGTATTTACCAGGGGGGACCTGTGTGTGTTAATATTTACAGAGGGTTCTGTGAGTGTGTTAATATTTATGGGGGGGGCGCTGGGAGTGTGTTAATATTTGTGGGGGGCTGGGAGTATGTTGATTATTACAAGTGGGTCTGAGTTTTTTTTAATTCATTTACAGGATGAGGGGTGTCGCTGGTTAGATGGCATTAATTGCCCATCCCTAATTGCCCAGAGGGGAGTTATAAGTCAACCATATTGCTGTGGGTCTGGAGTCACGTGTAGGTCAGACCAGGTAGGGATTGAAGTTTGCTTCCCTAAAGGACATTTGTGAACCAGATGGGTTTTTTCCTTATAATCGGCAATGGATTCATGGTCATTATTAGATTCTTAATTCCAGATATTTATTGAATTCAAATTCCACCATCTGCCATGGAGGGTTTCGAACCTGGGTCTACATCATGATATCTGGGTCTCTGGATTAACAGTCCAACGATAATACCACTAGACCATTCCCTCCCAATCTGCAAACTTACTAACCATATCTCTTATATTCACATTCAAACAATTTATATAAATGGGAAGCAGCAGTGGATCTGGCCCCAATGCCTGCGGTGCACCACTGGTTACAGGCCTCCAACCCAAAAAACAACCCTCTACTACCATTCTCTACCTTTGAGCCAGGTATTTATCCAAATGTGTCTCCACCCTGGACACCAATTACCAATATCTCCAGACACACTCCATCCCTCCACCTGCCCTGATTTACCAGGATATCCAGGACTCTATCAGACAAACAAGATGCCAGTTGCAGTCTACCTGACATGTCCAGGAGATTGACAGGAGCCCATGAAGTACAGCTGGAATCTGCCAGTGTTTGACGGAGTATTCCTGCGGGATCCTGATGGTGGTGAGTAGCAGAATATGACAAGTTGGATGCCAGAGAGGCTCGGTGCACACTAATGAAACAAATTTAGGTAGATAATGTGAGAATACCTGCTAGGGTTAATGGAGAGAGACCTCGAAAACCACTGAAACTGACATTTAGCTAATTTCTGGTAAAACTCAGCCCAGAGGGCATATGTGCACAGATGTTTGAAGATTGCAGAATGTTTTTGAAAGGACACACAAGAACCTTGGCTCGATAACTAGAGGCATTAAATATGAAAGGAAGGTGGTCACATTAAATAAAAACCGAATTGCAGATGCTGCAAATCAGAAATAAAAACAGAAGTTGCTGGAAATGCTCAGCAGGTCTGGCAGTATCTGTGAACAGAAATCAGGAATTAACATTTCAGGTCCAGTAACACTGCCTCAGAATTCAGAACTTGAGTCTTACTCTGGATCAGTTCCAGCAGATTTGGGGGTAGCTAATGTAACCTCATGACTTAAAAAGGGAGACAGAGGGAAATCAGGGATTAATAGACCAGTGAGTCTGATGTCAGTAGTGGGGAAGATGCTAGTGCCCATTATCAAGAATTTTATAACAGAGCACTTCGGAAACAGTGGTAGAATCAGACACAGTAAGGATTTACAAAAGAGAAATCATGCCTGAGAAATCTACTGGAATTCTTTGAGAATATAATTAGTAGAATTGATTGTGGAAGCCAGTGGATGTGGTTTATATGAACTTCCAGGGGCTTTTGACAAAGCCTACATAAAAAAAATTAATGCACAGAATTAAAGCGATTGGGATTTGGGGTGATATATTGAGATGGTCAGAAAACTGCTCAGCAGATTGGAAACAAAGTAAAGGAATAAATAAGCTCTTTTTCTGAAAGGCAGGCAGTGACTAGTGGGGCACTGCAGGGATTGATACTAGGTTCCCAAATGTTCACAATATTGATTAATGATTTAGATGAAGGAACTAAATGTAACAACTCAAAATGTGAAGATGACACAAATTTGGATGGCAGACTGAGCTGTGAGGAGGATGCAGAGATAATGCGATGTGATTTAGACAGGCTGAGAGAGTGGGAAAATTCATGGCAGATGTACAATAAGGTGCATTACCTTGTTCGCAAAAATAGGAAGGCAGATTATTATTGAATGACTATAAATCAAGAGATGAGAATATTCAACAAGACCTTGTGCTCCAGTCCCTGAAAGTAAGCATGCAGGTGCAACAAGCAGTAAAGAAGGTAAATTGAATGCTGCCTTTTATAGCACCAAAACTCAAGTACTGGAACAAGGATATCTTGCAGCAATTATAGAGGGCATTGGTGAGGCCACACCTGGAATATTGTGGGCAGTTTCAGTCTCCTCTCTGAAGAAGGATGTTCTTGCTATAAGACTGCAGTGAAGATTTACCAAATTGCTTCCTGGGATGGCAGGACTGATGTCTGGGGAAGGATTGAGTCAGTTAGGATTGTATTGACTGGGGTTTAGAAGAATGAGGTGTGATCTCATAGAAGCCGATAAAATTGTAGCAGGACTAGACAGGTTATACATAAGAGGGATTTTCCCAGTAGTGGGAAGGTCTGCAACCAGGAGTCATAGTTTAAGGGTAAGTGGTTTTAGGATTGAGCGGAGGAGAAATATCCTCACCCAGAGAGAGGTGAGCCTGTGGAATTCACTACCACAGAAAACAGTTGAGACCAAAATGTTGTGAATTTTCAAGAAGGCGTTGGAGATAACTCTTGTAGCTAAAGGAATCAAGGGATATGGGCAGAGGGCAAGATTAGGATATTGAAAGACTCAATAGCTTACTTCTGCTCCACTTCTATGGCTCTCACTGGCCTCGTCTTTTAAACTACTAATGCTGACAAATCACCACCTCTTCTGCTCCAGCATCTCCACGAGCTGCTCCTCCATCCACTACTATCATATCAATTCCTCCCTCTGCCTCATTGCAGGGAAAAGTGACCCACACCTCTGACTGATAGCACCCTGACTGATCCAACCGTAGTTCCTAGACCCCTTGACCTCACAAACTGCACGGACAAGGAGCCTGGACTCTGGTAGGACCCTCTGACTAAATGTGGTCAAGCTCCTGGCCCGGAATCAGACAAGGTAATCACTGACAAACTGGTTTCTCTGGACCTCCTTTGACTTTTGGATATGAACATTTGCTTGAGGCATGTACAGTGTTTGGTATGTTAGCTAGGGTCACATGCTGCAGGTGACAGTTTGTTGTAGGCCTGTGCTGCACAATGACATATCTGCTCTTTTGACTGTTTGGCTCTCCCCCAAGGCAAACTGCTGGCCTCTCCCTTCTTGCTAAGAAAGCAAAAGTGCGTCGAAACTCATAGTGACCCAGTAATATAAAGTGAATGAACATTAAGAAAGCAAGTTAAGGACCATAAGGGATTTGTGTCTGTCCCTGTGCAGAAGCTTGTATGTCACAGGTCTCCCTGAACACCAAAGTTGAAGGACTGAAGTAGTGTGTGAATTGGCCCAGCAGCAGACATGATGATCTTGTAAGGCTGGTGTTTTGACAGTGCCAACTTGCAGAGATGAAGAGGTGTGGAGGATAGTGCCCATGGAACATGTAGTCATCATTGGCAATCACTCGCTAAAGGGTATGATTGTCCACCTTGGGAAATCCACATCACAACTCATGGATTCTGTGGGTCCTTGCAAGACTGATAAGTCCAATCCTAGATCCACATTTCCAACCATGCAATGTTTCCAGGAGGTGGAATTGACCTTCGTAGGCCAATGTAGCCAGTAACATTTTGCTGAAGACACAGTTGGATGATGGTTGGGACAAGCAATTGGTGAGCTGTAGTCACCAGGTGCTGACTCTGACTTATCGCTCAGAAAACATTCACTAGATTCTTTCCAGAGGTTGACTCATGAGGTGAGATTATGCAGTTTAGGCTTATACTCACTTGAGTTTAGAAAGATGAGATGAGATCTAATTAAGATATATCAAATGCTAAAGGCCATTGGTAAAGTGGGTGTAAAAAGGATGTTTCTCCTTGTAGCTCAATCTAGAACGAGAGACGATAGTTTTGGGCTAACAGCTGGCAGATTTAAAACAGAGATGAGGAGGAATTATTTCTCTCAAAGTGTCATGAATCTGTGGAATTCACTATCCCAGAGTGTGGTGGATGTCAGGATGCTGAATAAATTTAAGGAGGAGATGGACATATTTTTAATTAGTAATGGCTTGAATGGCTATGGGGTCTGTGCAGAAGTAGAATTGAGGCCAAGATGAGATCAATTGTGATTGTAGTAAATGTCATGGCAGGCTCGAGGGGTTGATTTGCCTGCTCCTGCTCCTAAATTGTATATTCTTAGGTGAAGAGTTTATGTCGACTGGCTTCTTGATGGAGAAGAATTGGAATTGATGTAGAAATAAGGCCAGTTGGGCTATTAATGCCATGAAAATATGTGGAAGTAAGATCGTCACCATTCAATAGTGAGATTACAAAGCAGCTGCTTAAAGTTTCAGGAAAACCAGAAAAATCTTTCTTGATGTTGAGTAATGATTGGACAAATGGGGTTTGTTTCCACAAGAGTTCAAAAGGTCAAAGGATGAGTTGATTGAAGTATTTGAGATCCTGAACGGTCTTGACAAAGTGGATGTACAGAATCCAGAACAAGGGGAATCTTCAAAATTAGCGTCACTGTTTGGGATTGAGGTGAGGAGAATGTTTTTTTTTCAGAGTTATGTCCGAATTGGGTACTCTTTGCCTCAGAAGCTGGTATCGGTGGGGGATCATTGAATATTTTTGGTGTGATAGATTCTTGTTCGGCAGGGAAATCAAGAATTATCCAAGATGTGGAATTTAGAAAACATGAAACATATTAGCCACAGTCTTCTTGAACGGTGGGGTAGGCTTGAGAAACCAAATTGCCTTGGTCCTGTTCCTAACACATGCGCTCTTTTAGAGATAAGAAGGTGTGGAGCTGGATGAACACAGCAGGCCAAGAAGCATCAGAGGAGCAGGAAAGGCTGACGTTTCGGGCCTAGACCCTTGTTTTTCTATTTTTGACTTATCTTGCCATGTTCCCCGTCATTGCCCCTTCCACTTCCGGGAGGGAAAAATTCTGTCTACTGTGTCCATTCCACATGTCACTTCAGGAACGATGGCATGGAGCTTGGAAAAGATGCTGGGACATTTTACTGGCAGGGACAAAGGGCATTAGTTTTGTGGAGAGACTGGGATTGTTCTCCTTCGAGCAGGAAAGGTTAAGGAATGATTGAACTGACGGGTTCAGAATTATGTAAAAGGGATCGAGGAGAGCAATAGCAAGGTTTCTTAATTGGATATTGTAACCAATAAGCCTTAGAAGGAAATTCCAAAATCACAGAGTCATGGATTAATAGAGCTGAGTCAGAGCCATTTGTCTTATTGTGGCTGTTCTGGCTCTTTGAAAGACCTGCACTCCCTTTCTATGTCTTTATAGCTTGTATATTTTTACACACCATATATTTGTGCAGTTCTTTTCGACAATTGTTATGGAATCCACTCCCTCTGGTGTGTTGGCTGTGCATTGCCCAGTGCTGAGCTTTCTGCCAGTTCTCCACATCTCCACCCATTGAGTCAAAGAGATAGGCAAAAAGATAAATTTTGGGCCAATTTCATCGTTACAACAATCTTAATTGAGGGTTGTTTGTATATAAAAAGTACACTGACCTTGTCTGTGACCAACTTTCTGTATCAGTCTGCGAGAGTGGGCTGGCTGAATTTTCCAATTCTGAACCTGACCCTGAAAACTGTTTTTCCTAAATAATGTTGACTTGGAACTTTCAACCAAACCACATCATTTCCTTTGTAGCCAGCTGTATTCCGAAAATAACCAGACATATGGGCCCTTACAGAACACAGACTCAAACAAAGAAGGAAAAAAAACTCACCAGATTGAGCCTTTTGGACGTCTCACTTACAAATCCCTGCGTGCAATTTTTTAAAGATTTGTTTTTGTGATGTGGATGTTGTGGGCAAGTGCTACATTGCTTACCCATTCCCCACCCCCTTCCCCCTTGGCAGTGTTTCTGCTTGGCAACTCAATATAAACTCATTTTTTTTTGTCCTTCTATGGTTCTAGTGCAAACGGTGCCGGCATGAAGGGATGAATGGCTCGCTTCTGTGCCATAACAATTCCGTGATTCCACGTGACGTGGGTGTCACTGGCAAGGCCAGACTTTGTTGACTGTATCTCAATGAACTGAGTGTCATCAGAGAGGAATTAGATGAGGACTACAATCCTGGAGGTCTGGAGTCACATATCGGCTAGATTCCCTTCCTGAAAGGACATTAGTGAACCAGATGGATTTTGATAACAGTGGTTACTTGTTTACCATGACTGAAATTGGCTTCAATGCTGGCTGAATGGCTTGCTAGGCCAATTTGCAAGATGATTCACAGCGAACCATACTGCCCAGGGATTAGAGTCATGTGGGCCCAGACAAGGTAAAGCCGATTCGTAAACCAATCAGTTTCAATGAAGGTTCAACAGCTCTGCAGTCACTTTTACAGAAACAAATGTTTATTTCAAGATTTATAAGGCTAAATTTCAAATTTCCACAATGATTGGGAGGGATCTGAGTTCAGGCTCAGTTAAGTCAGAAGTCACATGACACCAGGTTATAGTCCAACAGGTTTATTTGAAATCACAAGCTTTTGGGGTGCTGCTCCTTCGTCAGGTGAAATCACCGTAACCTGGCATCATGTGATTTCTGACTTTGCTCACTGCAGTTCATCACCGGCACCTCCGCATCAGGTTCATTTAAGATCGTTAGTCCTAATCCCATGGTTTTAGTTCAGTAATAAGCCCCTTTACGTGACTGCAACATGAATAAAGAACGTTATAACACCACATCTTCTTGTGACAACACTGCACCAAAATCAATGTCATTAACATCGACAACCAAATTAAATGGCTTAGCATAATTTATTCTGTTAAAATTGGCATGGTAGTCAGCGCAGAATTTAAGTTGTCAAAACCTGACCTCCTACTGTTCGTTAAATTTTATTGCCATTCATAAAGGAATGCGTATAGTGCTGAAGTTCAGAACAAACCTCCAATAAAATTCCCCCATGTGTCATGTATCGCAAAACTTCCTGTTTTGTCGGAGGCCTGGGAAATCCCAATATTTTTGCTTTCCTGGGGGCTACTTGGAAATGTCCTGCAGTGTGACCAGCATAAGTCATCTTTCCTTTGCCAAATTCACCTCTAGCCAAATTTATGATCAAGTTAGCTCTATATAATGAAACAATTCATTCCAGTATTTTCAATGTTCCTATTAGGTAAAGCTGACTGCAGTCAAGTTATCCAACTGTGTAACAGAATTACATAATCCTTTGATGAACTTGTCAGTTAATCATTGAAAAGTTGCTGATGTATTTTTGCATTGTGTGACTTCACACTGATAAACACCATCTGGTGTCACAAAAGCTGATATTTCATTGGCAGTATCCATGGACGGAACTTGCTGATATCCCTTTAACAAGACATTTTTCTGTAAAACAAAACCCGAGCTTGCCCAATCCTCTCAACCCAGTTCTCTAATCATGAAATCAGATGTAATTCTGCTTTTGTTATCATGTTTGTTTTTTTGATAATCTTTTTATAATAATTGTGATCCACCTCATTTTGGCTCCATCACAATAGGTAAGATTCATCTATCATGACTTGGTTCAATAATGTCCCTACCCATATTAAATTTGATTTTTTCCTATACTTTGGATCATTTCTCTTGGATGTATCTGTAATAATGTTGTTTTATGAGTAACTCATCCCCTATATTAACATCATGTTTAGCCATAGACTCATGGAGTTTCCAGAACAGAAACAAACCCTTCAGTCCAACTCATCAATGCCAACCAGGTTTTCCAAACTCAACTAGTCCCATTTGCCTGCTTTTGGCCCATATCCCTGTAAATCTTTCCTATTCATGCACGTATCCAATTATCTTTTAAATGTTGTAACTGTACTTGCTTCTACTGCTTCCTCTGGGAGTTCATTCCATATATGGGCCACCCTCTCTGTGAAAAAATTGCCCGTCGGTCCCCTTTTAAATCTTTACCCTCTCATCTGAAAACTACGCCCTCTAATTTTGAATTCCCCTACACCGGGGAAACGACCTTGGCTGTTCACCCTATCTACACCCCTCATGATTTATTAACCTCTATAAAGTCATCTGTCAACTTCATATACTCCAGGGAAAAATGTCCCAGCCTATCCAGACTCTCCTTATTAATTCAAACCACCAGTCCTGGTAACATCCTTATAAATCTCTCCTGCAGTCCTTCCAATTTAATAATATCCTTCCTGTGGCAGGGAGAACAAAATTGTACACAGTACTTCAAAATTGGCCTTACCAATGTCTTACACAGCCGCAACATAACCTCCCAACTCCTATACTCAATGCTCAGACTAATGAAGGCAAGCATACCAAATGCCTTCTTCATCACCCTGTCTACCTGTGATGCCACTTTCAAGGAACTATGTAAGCGAAACCCCAGATCTCTCTGTTTGACAACACTCCCCAGGGCCTTATTATTAGCTGTTCTGGCTCGCCTTCCAAAATGCCACACCCCACATTTATCTAAATTAAACTCCATCTGCCACACCTCAGCCCATTGGCCAGGCTGATCATGAAACTAATATACTGTTAGATAACTTTCTTCATTATCCACTAAACTGTCAACTTTGGTGCCATGCACAACCTTACTAGTCAGGCTTTCTATATTCTCATCCATATCATTTGCATAAATGAGAAACAAATACTTTTTCCTCGCCTATGTACAGAAATAGATTCATAAGTCTGTAATAGCTTTCACAAATTACTTCAATTGTTTTCTGCAAGGTAGCAACTATTCCATCTAACTTTTTCAGCATTTCTGTATTCTTCAATCTGATTACTGGAGGGTTGATGCTTGAACTTTCAATTTATGATTTATTCTCCAATCACTCTATAGATGTATATATCTATATCTATATATATATGTAATAAATACATTCCTAATTTTCACAGCACTATAAATACAATGTTCTGCTGAAAAGCCTCTCAGTTATAATATACTTTAACATAGTAATATGACACATTTTATGATTTTTTCTCCTTCCTGGAGTACTCATTACACAATTCACACCAAGTTTCTTTTTGATTTGCTAGAACCCATGAATCTTGCCTTTAACTGTTTCCCAGAGATATGTAACAAGACTAACACCCAGCTTCCAGAAATAAACTCCATACTTTGGCCTTTTTATCTGTTCAATTTTCATTGTTTGTTCAGTGCTTTTCAGATTTTTTTTGGACAATTCACATTTTAGTTCAATTTATCTTGAAAAGTTAGTTTCAGAGCTCCAATTTATTAATTTTCTTTGATAAATTTTAGAAGTCCTCTCAACTCGTGTCTGGAATTTGTTTCAAAAGGACTGAATCCTGTGGATTCATCAGGGGCATCCCTAATGGAAAGCACTAACAAGGGAATTTCTCTGTCCTTATTATGAAGACAATATGTTCTAAACATGGTCTTTAAAGTTAGATGCCATGTTTCTAATGCTTTTTGAGACGGTGGTGATAATTGAGAAGATTTGAAATGTTTTATTTCCATTCTGTTCATGATTTCAATAACTATCTGTGGCACAAAATTTGAAATTTGATCTGCTTGTACTTTTTGGGATAATCTATTTTTCACAAAATAATTGAACTAAATCTCTCATTACTGTTTTGTGCTATATTTTTTCCCAAAGACACTACTTCAGGGAATCTTGTTGAAACATCTATCATTGTTATTAAGGTTACTGATTCCCACTCGTAGTTTTAGGTACAGGCCCCATTCAATCTCTTAAAGCCCCAAGAAATATTTCTTTGAAAGTTGTTAATAGAACTAAATATGCATGGTTGGAGTTTTCCCTCTACCTGGCAAGTCTGGGAAAATTTGGTATTTTAGTATTTTAGTTTGTGTTTTTCTAATACCTAAGCAACCAGCTATTTCCTGACCAAGTTGTAAAATTTTGGCCCACTCCTCCACTAAAATGAAGGCCTCCTTTTCTTAACTCACGCAAAATAGAGGTGCTGATCAAACTTAGGGTTGTATGTGGCTCCATCGGCTCTAGAACTCATGTTTCCAAATGTTAATAATAACATCTCATGAATTTCCACCACATAAGATCGAGGAGCAGGAAAAGGCCATTCAGCCCCACAAGCTTGCTCTACCATTTAATACAATGAAGGCTGATCTCATCTTGCCCTTAGCACCACTTTCCTGCCTGCTCCCAGCAACCATTTAACCTATTACTAATTAGAAATCTATATATCCCTAAGGTTCTTGAGTGGATTTGTAGCTCGGGTTGTGAATGTTGTGGTTGGTTGGCTTGCCGAGCTGGGTCATTGTTCTGTAGACGTTTCATTACCCTGCTGGGTAACATCATCAGTGCAGCCTCCGATGAAGTGCTGTTGTGTTTTCCTGTCTGATATTTAAACTCTGGGATCTGTTGAGCTGGGTTACCTCACTTCTGGCTTTCCTTCACAGTGGACTATATCTATGGTCTAGCTCTGTGTGCTTGTCGATGGCCTTTGTAGTGGAGAGCCAGGCCTCTAGGAATTCCTGTGCTTGTCTCTGCTTGGCCTGTCCTAGAATTCTGATGTCCCAATCACACTGGTAGTTTTCCTTATCAATGGGGATGGAGATGAGTATGTATTGGTTGTGTCTCTTTGTTGCTAGTTGATATTCATGTACTTTTGTAGCTAATTTTCTTCCTGTCTCTCCAATGCAAGGTTTGTTGCTGTCTTTGCAGGGAATCCTATATATTACGTTGGTCCTGTCCATAGTGGGTAATGGGTCTTTGGTTCAGGTTAGCAGTTGGCGTAGGGTTGATGTGGGTTTGTGTTCTGCTCTGATGCTACTCCTATGTTCCATCATGATGTCCAGGAACAGGAGCTGTTTGTTCTTTTCCTCTTCTTTGGTGAATACACTTCAAAGCGAAGGAGAACCAGAAGTGAGGTACCCCAGCTCAAGGGACACCAGAGTTTAAACAACGGGCAGGAAGACACAACAGCACTTCATCAGAGGCTGTACTGATGACATTACCCAGCAGGGTAATGAAACATCTGTGGAACAACAAACCAGCTCGGCGAGCCAACGAACCACAACATCCACACAACAAGCTACAAATCTACTCAAAAATAAACAACACTCTCACCAGGATCAGACTCACCAAAGAAGAGGAAAAGAACAAAGAGCTCCTATTCCTGGACGAGGTGGTGGGACACAGGACAAATGGGGAATTCCTAACAAATGTATACAGGGAAGCTGCACACACTGACCAAGTACTGAATTTCAACAGCACCATCCTGACACACACAAATGAAGTTGCGTGAAAATTCTAAATGGGCAGCAACACAGAACAATGCCAAAACGAAGGACAGTACCTCTTCCAAGTATTCAAGGATAACAGATACCTGAACAACTAGGTTCAGGTATCTGGGGCAGGCCAAACAGAGACAGCACGGGAATTCCTAGAGGCCTGGTTCTCCACCAAGAAGACCATCAGCAAGCACATAGAGCTGGACTGTATATACACTCCACTGCGAAGGAAAGCTGGAAGTGAGGTAACCCAGCTCAACGGACCCAGAGTTTAAACAATGGCAGGAAAACACAACAGCGCTTCATCGGAGGCTGCACTGATGATGTTACCCAGCAGGGTAATGAAACGTCTGTTGAACAACAAACCAGCTCGGCCAGCCAACCAACCTCAACCTCTATGTATGCCATCCTTAAAGTGTTCCAGCATCCACCACCCTCCAGGATAGTGAATTCCATGGATTCATGAACCTTTGAGGGAAATAATTTCTCATCACCTCTGTTTTAAATCCCCTACCCTTTATCCTAAAACAATGATCTCTTGTTATAAATTGCTCCACTTGAGAAACATCCTCTCTATGCCTACCTTGTCAAACACTTTAGCATCTTATATACCCCAATTAGATATCCTCTTGTTCCTCTACACTCCACCATGTGTAGGCCTAAATGTCAACATAGTGTCTCTGTACAAGTTCTTCCCATAGACTTACATCACTAGTGTTTACTTGACAACGTGGAAAATTGTCCAAGTCTGTCCCGTCGACAAGGAGCAGAACAAATCCATTCCACCTAATTATTGCCTGTCAGTTTTTTCTGAATCGTTTGCAGAATGTGTCATTCACACTGTTATCAAATGGCAGGTGCACATCAATAGCCTGATCACCAATGCTCAGTTTGATATAAATCATGCTTCCTGTTCGATTGTAATTAAACAGAAGTCCAGATTATTCATGCATCATTTTAATTTCCCACAAAATTCTGCAGGCACTGAAAAAATCTCCCCTACTTCCTGTCAGGTTCCAATTCTCAGGATTTTGTCTGTCATTTATAAAGATATCACAGATGGGAAAGAGCAAAATATTTGCTTAAAGCCAAGAATCATGACGAATGTGCGCACTCCCTTAAATAAAAAGAAAGAATTGCAGATACTAGAGATCTGATCCAAAAACAGAAATTGCTGCAGAACTCAGTAGGTCTGGCAGCATCTGTGGAGAGAAGGCAGAGTTAACCTTTCGAGTCCTGTCCAGTGTTCTGCTGAATGGTTTTTCTCTCCACAGATCCTACCAGGCCTGCTGATGTCTTCGCCACTTCCTGTTTTATTTTATGTTCACTTCCTGATTGGTTGTGGAAAGATAAGGCACATGATGATCGATGTGTTGGTGACCAACTTTGTTTTATTCATTCACAGGGTATGAGTGTCGCTGTCTAAGCAGGTATTTTATTGTCCATCCGTAATTGCCCTGGAGAATGTGGTGGTGACTTGCCACCTTGAACTGCTGCAGTCTGTGTGATGTAGGTTGGCCGCAATGCTGTAAGAAAAGGAGACACAATGGCTCTGAATGAATGGCGATATATGTCCAAGTCAGGATAGTGAGTGGCTTGGAGGGGACATTGCAGGTAGCGTTGTTCCAAAGTATCTATCATCCTTGTCCTTCCCGATGGTGGACCTCACAGGGTTTGAAGATGTTGACTAAGGAACCTTGTTGAATTGTTGCAGAGCACCTAATATGCGATACACTGCTGCCACTCTGTGATGGTGGTGAAGCGAGTGAATGCTGATGGTGGTCGGTGTTACAACTAGTTTCTGGAAGTTCCATAATTCATTACTTAATTTGGTATGTCATTCCTGACGGGGTATAATCAGAAACATGCACCATCTCCATTCGCTTCTTTTTTGCCAGTTCCCACGTGATTTGAATTAAAGTTAAAATCGCCAACAGTATTGGTGAAGCCCACTGTGTGCTGACAATGCAGCAGGTACTGTTGGGCTATATAAAAAAAAAGCTCCTGGGCAAACAGGGAGGTCCTTCATTACCGTCACAACCTTCAATGATCCAATAGATAATTCCAAATGACATTAAAATGGTTGGGAAGGTAGGCAGTAAGGATGACAAAAAGTCTGCTGAGGGATAGGAACAGGCTCTGTAGTTGAGCGAGAGAAAGGCAGATATACTGTAATGTGGAAAAATATAATGTGTTTCAATTTGATGGGAAGAATAGATGTGTAGAGTGTTGCATAAATAGTAAGAGGTTCGAAAGTGTGGAAGGATGTACAAAGTTTGTTAATATGTCATTAAGCACTTGCAGGTGCAGGAAGCTACTGGAAGGCGAATGGAATGTTGGCCTTTATTGCAGGACAGTTTGAGGACAGGAGTAGTGAAATCTTGCTTCAATTGCCGAGAAGTTTGGTTCAGCCACACCTAGAGAATTTTGTGCAGTTTTGGCCTCATGATCTCAGAAGAGATATTGTTACTATACAGAAGTACAACAAAGTCTCACCAGAATGGTTCCTGTGATCTCAGTTTTGCCTGAAGTAGAGAGATTGGACAAATTGGATCTGTATTCTCTAGAGTTTCAAAGGACAAGAAGTAATCTCTTTGAAATATACGAAGTACTTAAAGGGATAAATAAAGGAAATGTAGGTGACATGTTTTCCCCAGGTTGGGGAGTCTAGAATGATTTAAAATAAGTGTGTTGTCTCTTAGAGATGAGATGAGGAGAAATCTTTTTATTCAGAGGGTTGAGAACGTTTTGAATTCTTGACTAGAGTGGTCTGCGGAAGCTTAGTCTTTGAGTATGTTTAAGGCAGAGATTGATAGATTTCTGATTACCAATAACATACAGGGTTACGGGGATGGGCCAAGTTGAACTGTTATTTCAGCCATGATTGTATGAATGGCTCGATGGGCTAAATAGCCTCCTCCAATTGTTATAGTCTCATAGCATTGCTGCCTCTCATTAATATAAGACTTCTGCAAGCACTAAGGTTGGCTTGGTCAGAGGGTTATTGAATATGCTGGCTTACCATTTGATTGGTATGTATTAATGGCTCCAGGCAGGTAGAACATTTTCCTTTCTTATAGAAGAAGACAATGTTGAGTTTTTGCATTAGCTCTTTCTTGAATATTTATTGTAATTGTCCAATGTTGGACTCATCTCTCTGTGTGATATGGTGGATGAACTGTAAAGGGCATTGTTAAAAAAAATCACAGTAGGCAAAATTGAGCACTTTGCCAGCCAATACTCTGACAGCCAAAATATGGGCAGTATTGACACCACCCATTAAGCTTCTCAGCTACCTATCTTGCCCACCTGTTCCTATCACCCTCAGGAAATCAGACCCACCCCACTTCACTCCACTGTGCCACCCACTCCGATAGATATCCCTGGCCAACCACACCATGGTCTCACCTGTGCCACTGTCTAGCCTCCATGCTGAAATTCATTCCCTTGCTTGGCACAGAAACAGAAATTGCTGGAGAAACTCAGCATATCTGGCACAGCTGTGGAGAGAAAACAGAGCTAACATTTCAAGTCCAATGACCTTCCTTCAGAAAGGTCTTTCTTCACCTTTTGTTTAAAGTGCTAGAGTTCTGGAAGAATACATTTTTTATTCACTTGTGGGATTATCATGTCACTGTCTGAGCCAGCATTTATTAGTTGTCCTTGAGAAGGTTGTGGTAAGCTGCCTTCTTGAACCACTGCAGTCCATATGTTGTAGTTTGATGCATAATGCTCTTAGGGAGAGACGGATTTTGACCCAATGACAGTGAAGGAACAGTGATATATTTCCGAGTCAGGATGGTGAGTGGCTTGGAGGGGGTCTTTCAAGTGGTGGTATTCCAATATATCTGCTTTCCTTGTCCTTCTAGATAGTAATGGCTGTTGGTTTGGAACGTGTGCTCTAAGGATCCTTGCTGAATTTCTGCTATACATCTTGTAGATAATACACTGCTATGACAGAGTATTGGTGGTTGACAGAGTGGATGCCTGTGGATGTGGTGACAGTGAAGTGGGCTGCTTTGTCCTGAATGGTGTCAAGTTCTGGAGTGTTACTGAAGCTGCACGTATGATCAATTACATTTTGATGGATAATTATAATTGAAATGGATATTCCTTGGAAGAATGATTACATGGATTCCTGGACATTGACATGCATTTTTTTAAAAAGATGATTCTAGAGAAAAGCTCTTTCAGTTAGCGAATTGTGAGAGTCTGGAATGCACTGCCTGGAAACGTAATGGAGGCAGGTTCAATTGACGCATTCAGGAGGGTATTGGATGATTACACTGGATAGAAAGTGCAGGGATATGGACAAAAGGCAGGAGATTTGAACAAGGTAACAGAAATGGTGCAGGCAGGATGGGCCAAATGGTTTCCTTCCAAGCTGTAACAATTCTGTGACTATAGGCTTCTGAGTGTTAAAAACCAAAAGCATTGAAACGTTGCAAGGCAGGCTTAATCCTTTAAGATTGCCATTTAAAACCAACCCATGGTTCTTCCATTTGCCTCAAATCTTAAGGTCAGAGATCAATGGTACGAAGGTCAGTCTGTAATATCTGCCATAACTTTGTAAGCGAGTATGAAAAGAGCCGACAGTCTTCTGAGAGATTTATTATTTTATTGGCCCCTTATCACATTAACACTAAACTTCCAATTGGGGTTGAAATGCCCATCCGATCATGCCATTTTAAATAAGAGGAATTAAGAAGCAACATGGGGAAGTGATTGTGAAGACAGACTCCTAGCATGCAACTCGCTTGCTCATGGCCAAGCCTGTGATTAAGGAGAGATTAAGCCAAAAATTAAACTTTCTTTTTACCGTTTCTTTTCAGGATTTTACCATTGAGAAGGTAACTGGAAAGACCTTGTCTCAGAACACAGTCAGTGGTTTGTAAGTAAACATGGATGGCTAGATCCCAGCAACAGCAAACATGATCAATGTCTGATGTTGCTGCTGTTTATTGAGGGGTAATTGTCAACCAGGTTAACAATGGAATTTTGTGGTTCTCTGAATGGAATTGTAGGGGTGAAGCCAGCCTTGGATTCATGTCTCCACATGAGACAAAGGGCGACAGGACATGATGTTACTGGAATCCAGAGAGCCAGGATAATGGTCCGGGGATAAGTGATCAAATTCTACATATTTTACTTTGATTTGATTTTTTTATTATCCCATGTACTGAGATATAGTGGAAAGTATTGCTTTGCACGCTAAACAGGAAAATCATACCTTATGTAAGTACATAAGGGTAATGGAACTGAATGCAGAACATAGTGTTACAGCTACAGAGAAGGTGAGGAGAAAGATCAACTCTGATATATGAGTGGCCCATTCAAAAGTCTGATAGCAGCGGGGAAGAAGCTGTTCTTGAATCTTTTGGTACGGATTTTCAAACTTCTGTCCCTTCTTCCTGATGGAAGTGGCTGGAGGAGAATAGAGCCAGGGTGGGATGGTGGTGGAATTGAAATTCACTTCATTAAATCTGGAATTGTAAGAAATGTTCGAAATACTCATCGAATTCACTAATGCCCTGGAGGAAGGAAATCTTTTGTCCTAAGTCAATGTGATCTACATGTGACTGCACATCTGCTGCAACTGCCCCCTGAAATGGCAAACAAGCCACTCAGCTCAAGAATCATTAGGGATGGGCAAGAAATGTTGGCCCTGTCAATGATTCCACATGCTGTGAAAGAATAAAGAAAAGGAAATGGCATTATTGAATACCAAAGGCTTGCATTTTCATTTCCCGTGAGCTCGAGTGGTCTCTAATTGCTGTGCAACCAATTAAAATGCTTCAAATTGTTCATGGCAAGTGGACATCACTAGTTAGGCCAGCATTATTGGTCAATCCTAATAAGAATCATAGAATTTTACAGTACAGAAGGAAGCCATTCGACCCATCATGTCTGTATCGGCTCCTGAAAGACCCACACAGCTAGTCCCGCTCTCTAGCCTTATCTCCATAGCCCTCTATCATCATCATGTTAAAATATATAATCCAGCTCTCTTTTGAAACCTCCTATGGAATCTGCCTCTCCCAATTTCCCAGGCGGTGCATTCCAAATCCTGACAACTGACTGAGTAAAGAACTTTCTCCTCATCTCATCCCTAGCCCTATAGCTGACAATCTTGAAATTATAACCGCTAGTTAGTGACATATTAACAAGTAGAAACAGAATATCCTTCTTTATCCTATCTAAATTGGTCGTAATTTTGCATACCTCAATAAAGTCACCTCTTAGTCTTCTCTGCTCCAAGGAGAATAAGCCCAAATTCTCAAACCTTTCCTTGTATCTAAAATCCCCCATTCATCATATCATTCAAGTAAATCTCCTATGCACTTTCTCCAGGGCTTTAACATCCTTCCTTAAATAAGGCGCTCAGAACTGAGCACAATACTCCAAATACACTCCAACCAATGATTTGTAAAGGTGCAGCATCACTTCCATGCTTTTACACTCTATGCCTCTATTTATGTTTTGAGGCTCAGCAATTCTCTTTCCCCAGAATAGACAGAGGCCATGTCATTGTATATAAACAAGGCTGAGTAAGTGAGGCTTTTAATTGTTTGGAAGTGAAGAATTTTGGGGAATAAACAGGAAAGTGGAATTAAGGCCACAACAGATCAGCCATGATCTGATTGTACGATGCAGCAGGCTTGAGGGGGCCAACATCTGCCCCTACTTTAATGCTCCAGATATTCTACCTGAATATGCAAGAAGTAGAACTTTGGAAAAAGAATAATTTTCTGGGGAAAGTGCTCAATAAACTTGTTAAGCTGTTTGTAGCCTTTCTCTATTTCTCTTAACCTGATGCTTTTTTTTGTCTCAATACTTCACCCAATGCAAGGAAATAGGACAAGGTGGACTGAGGAGAATATCCCTCCTCCTTTAACCTTTGGTTACTCTGTTTGAAGTTCTCCGATCTCTAATCTCTGGGAGTGAAAAAAAATTCTTTCAATGCAAATTAGTGAAGGGAGAGCCAGGCTGTGACGTCAGGGTGAGTTTTAAGTAAGAGATGGTTAATGAGAAACCATGTGTGTGTTTGTGTGTGTGTGTATGTGTTTGTGTGTGTGTGAGTGTGTGTCAGGGAGGAGTGTTACGAGCTGTTAGCGAAAACCAAAACTGCCCTTTCCAGGCTCGTGGAGATTCAGCATGTCCGTGGCTGAACTCAGACAACATGTACATCAGCTACCTCCTGGATAAAGAAAGCAGCATGTATCCTAATTCGGTGAGGCACCCCAGCTTGAACCTAAACCCCCAGAACTTTGCACCCCCTCCTCCCCCTCCACAGTATTCTGACTTCGCCGGTTACCACCATCATGTCTCCGGGATCAGCACGGACCCTCACCACCCTCAAACCGCTGGCACCTGGAGCTCCCCTTACGTACCACCCCGGGATGAATGGCACAGCTATGGGGCAGGTGCCCCCACCGTCACCACCTCGCCAGGGCAGCTGGCGTTCGGCCCGTCCGACTTTACCCCTGTGCAGCCCCAGGGTGGCGCTGGCCTGCTGCCCTCCATGAGCACCTTGGGACCCCAACTCTCCCCCAGCTCTCCGAGGCGGAATCCTTACGACTGGATGAGGCGCAGTCTTCAGCCCAATCCGCAAGGTAAGATGGGCGAGGGGCGTCGCTCCATGGATTCGCTCTGACGGGGCTGTGCTATGGGGCTGCGCATTTGGGTACATGCGGCAGAGCTTGAGCCCAGGTGGAAGAAAAGGAAGCTGAGGTGATTTGCAGTCCTTTCAAATTGCCTCAGGATGGTTTCGCGACGTTGCAGGCACTGCATAAATGCAGTGTTGTTGTTGTGGCACCGTTGTGGCGTACAGTCACAGTTGTCGGCAGGCAGATAACTCTCAGTGCTGAAGTTTGGGGCAGTGCGGAGAGAGTTCAAAGCCACTGCCTCGCAGTGAATTTCCAAAGGGGGACATCTTGTGCAGGGCAGAGTTAGCAAGCTGGCGGATTAAAGCACGAGAATTAGAAAGGCCCTGGGGTGTCGGGCCTGGGGCTGGTGAAAAGTGCAGTCGAAGCAGGGAGGGATGGTGTTTGATGGCGACTATCTTGTCTCCCCAAGGAATGGGAACCTTTGTCGATCACTGGGCTGAGCAGAGTGTTGAAAGAGGTCTAGACAGGGAAAAGGCCACTCAGAGTTTTAAAAATGAAGGGATAGATAAGGTGTGAGAATTTGGATTGCAATTGATTGGGCCTTCCTCTTAGTTTTTCCTTTGAAACTAGAAAATGCCTTTTCATACATCTTCTGTTTCACCGTGCGGACCAGGATCTTTACCCGACATGCTCTTATTCAAACGCAGTCTGTCGCAGGCACCCCCCCCCCACCCCCCCAAGCCCTCAGCTCAATCGCTCTGTTCTTCCCTTTTATTTCCAAGCATTTTAAACTGAAATTTGCAGTCACTAATTGGTGACTCTTTTCACATAGAACATAGAACGTAGAACATTACAGCACAGTACAGGCCCTTCGGCCCTCGATGTTGTGCCGACCTGTCACACCGATCTCAAGCCCATCTAACCTACACTATTCCATGTACGTCCATATGCTTATCCACATGCTCATCACCTTCACTGCTAGCTTTTAAAATCCTTCACGACCAACATTTACCAGACAAAACAAAACAATAAAGCACGGCCACTTTCACCCCCCACCCGTCAAAATGATTTAAATTATAACCTGTTGCACAGGTAATCAGACAAGGTCAGGTTTGATTGACCATGGCTTCTCGTGACAATTAAATATTAGAAAGTGATGGAGAGGTTGCATTGTCATTCCTTCAGGTGCAAAACCAGTTGGTGAGACGGTGACTGCAGCTTATGAAACTAACGCAGAGAATGCTGCAAAGACTCAGCAGATCTGGCAGCATCTGTGGAATGAGAAACAGGATTACTGTTTCAACTCTGGTGTGACTTTCCTACAGAACTGCTGTTTAACTTTATGTCATAGTCATAGCCATAGAGTCACACAGCATAGAAACAGACCCTTCGGCCCAACCAGCCCATGCTGACCTCATCCCAAACTAAACTGGTACCACCTGCTTGAGCTTGGCCCATATCCCTTCAAACATTTCCTATTCACATGCTTATCCAAATGCCTTTTACATGTTGTAAGCTATGCGTGACAGAGCAAAATGGATGTGAAAAGTGGGAATTGTAATGGAGTTGGGAATTAAAACAGTCTGTTGATCCGCCCTCGCCTGCACAACTCATGATTTAGGGACCGACAGGGAGTTTCAGTCGGAACAGAAATCTGAGGAAAAGTGTTTGAAAATTCTAAATGCTCGGCAGCAGCTCCAGAGAGTCTGAGGAAATTCAGACTCACTGACTGTGAATTTATCGAAATTTTTCTTCAGCAAAATTGACGCTGCAACTGAGATTGAAGGGGAGGAAAGTGGTTGTTAACAGGCATTTCACACCCCAATCCCTCCAATGTCACAAGGAATTTTTCAACCAATTGTATGCCCTTTGAAGTGTAGCAATGTGGGAAATGTGGCAGTTACTTTGTGCACAGCCAGAGTCCATAAACAGCAAAATGGTAATAACTGGATAGATAATCTGTTATTTTCAGGATGTTGATCATGGAATTGGCATTCGACAGCGTGTTGGAGACCTTGCTCTTAGAATCATAGAGTCATACAGTCGTACAGCACAGAAACAGACATTTTTTGGTTCAATTAGTCTGTGCCGAACATAATCCCAAACTAACCTAGTTCCCCTCTACCTGCTCCAGGCCCATATCCCTCCAAACCGTGCCTATTCATGTATTTATTCAAATGTCTTTTAAATATTGTAATTGAGTCCACATCCACCACTTCCTCACATGAATCACCCTCTGTGTCAAAATATTGCCCCCATTTCTTTATTAATCTCCCTTCTCTCACCTTAAAAATGTCCCACCCCAGCCTTGAAATCCTCCATCATAGGGAAAAGGCACCCACAATTCATCCTATTCTATACACCTCATGATTTTATACATTCTAGTTGATGGGGTCTCACCTTCCTGTCTTATCAAAAGACGACAGACTGCAACCATGGTGCAATCATGGGGATGGCTCAGTGGTTAGCACTAGGGACCTGGGTTCGATTCCAACCTCAGGCGACTGTCTGTATGGAGTTTGCACATTCTCCCCATGTCTGTGTGGCTTTTATCTGGGTGCTCCGGTTTCCTCCCACAGTCCAAAGATGTGCAGGTTAGGTGGATTGGCCATGCTAAATTGCCCATAGTTCCCAGGGATGTGTAGATTAGGTGGGTTATAGGGGGATGGGTCTGGGTGGGATGCTCTGAGGGGCGGTGTGGACTTGTTGGGCTGAAGGGCCTGTTTCCACGCTGTAGTGGTTCTATGATTCACTGCCTTAGTACTGTGCTGGAGAGTCAACCTTCATTTCTGTGCTCAAGCCCTGGTGTGAGCCTTGAACCAAGGGCAAAGAATGCTACCATTTTAGCCATGACACTTATCAATAGGATAGTATTTCCAGCATAGAAATAGGCCATTCAGCCCAACCACTTCATGCCAGTGCTTAACCTCCATCCACCTCTGTTTAGTGCACCCGTTAGCATTGCCTACTGTCCTGTTTCCATTTATGTGTTCATCTGGACTCCCCTTAAATGCACCGATACTATTCACCTCAACTACTCCTGGTGTATCAAGTTCCACGATATCATCAATTCTTATTACCTGCTTTCTCCTGAATCACAGTTAGATCTAGTTATGACTATTGTGATAGTTGTGTCCCTTAGGTCTGCTGTCCTCTCTCAGAGAACATATTATACTGTCATCCTCAGTTTGAACACTGCTCAAATCATTCAACCTATTACCCTGACTGTGAAGCAGAATGGGACACAAACATGTAACTCATGTCAAAGAGCTAGCAGGCAACCTGGGCTTAATGAACTGAATGGCCTTCCTCAACACTGCGTGCTTCTACATCCTACGGGATCTAATGCCTTGCAAAACGTAAAAATAGAATAAAAGATTTAGCAGGGAGGAAATTATCGATTGATAATCGAGTATTAAAATTGACATCATTGTTTTCCTAACCCCTCTCACCAGACTCATCTGGGCTTGCGACCCTCTGAGGAGGCAGCCGAGTAACTCAGTGGTTAGCACTGCTGCCTTATAGCACCAGGGCCTGGATTTGATTCCACCCTCGGGCGACTGTCAATGTGGAGTTTGCATGATCTCCCTGTGTCTGCGTGGGTTTCCTTCGGGTGCTCCGGCTTCCTCCCACAGTCCAAAGAAGTGCAGATCAGGTGGGCTGACCATGCTAAATTGCTTATAGCATTCAGGGATGTGCAGGTTAGGTGAATTGCCCAAGGGAAATGTAAGGGATGGGTTACGGTGGGATGCGATTTGGAGGGTCAGTATGGATTTGGTGGCTGAATGGTCTGATTCCACACTCTAGATATTCTATGATATGATCTATGATGATCTCCACATTTCTCTAATTCTAGCCCCTTGCACGTTCCTGATTTTAATTACTCCCCCTTTGACCACCATGCTTTTTCCTGCCTGGCCCCATGGCTTTGACTGTCTCTCCTTAAACCTTGCCACCTCTCTTCCTACCTTCCATTATGTTCCTTCAACCCTTCCTCCCTGACAAAGCTTTTTGGTAATCTGTCCTGTTATGTCCTGATGAGATAATGTTTTCTCCCTTGGGATGTTTCACTGTGTTTAAAGTTTCAGTTGTTCCAGTGCAGTTGTTTCTCAATAAAAGAGTTCCACGTTAAAATCACACAACTCAGGAACATGAAGCGCTCCAAGTTTCAGTTTGGGTTGCTGGTGATTGGACTAAAAAGCTCTTTCGTGGTCAAGAGGTAGTTTAGTGAGTAATCTCTTTTTGCAGCAAGCAAAATGTTTGCAACACAGCGAGGTGCTTCGAGAAAGGAAAAATGTGTATTTCTTCGCATTCCCTCTTAACAGCGACTGTTGATATCACTTTGTCAAGGCCCCTTCTCAAACTCAAAGCCTCCTACGAGACCTGGGAAAAGTTCTCGACATATCTCTAGAATTTACTGGCCCAAACACTTGCCTTTGAGTTTTGGAGCAGACTGTGTGCCTGTGGTCATGTGAATCTCAAACATAATGTTCCCTGAACCCCACTTTTCCAACAGTGAGCTCCGAGAGTCTCAATATGTTTAAATTATCGGCTTGCGTTTTACAATACACAGCTCAATTAACTGGACATCACACAGCAACTCCCATTGAATTAACATTCTTAACATTGTAAAAGCACCAAGGTGCTTCAGTGATGAAAATGGCAAATAAATTTGACACTAGATCATGTGAGGAGCTCTTTGGACGAAACATGGAAAGGTTCATCAAAAGTGTAGGCTTTAAAAAGTGCCTTATGGAAGGAGAAGGAGATAGAGAGAAGTTTAGGCAGGGAATTTTAGGGCCCATGGAGCTGAAAGTTGAAATGACGTGCAACAGAAGGCAGGGATTTTGTTTTGCTGTAGGGTTGGAGGAGATTACAGAGTTGGCTATGGACAAATATTTTAAAATGGAGGCATTGGTGGATATTGTAGATCTGTGAGCACAAGTGGTGATGAGTGAACAAGATTTGGCATGTGTTAATTAGGGCCAGCAGAGTTTCGGACAAGCCAAATTTGTGGATGGTGGAGGTGGGAAGCAGATCAAGATTCCCTCGCTGTGGTTGAGTCTAGAAATATTCATTGGAATAAAGAAGAATGAGAGGAAGACACATAGAAGATTCTTAAGCGACTTGACAGGTTGCATGTGGAAAGGTTGCTTTCCCTTCAGGGAGTTTAGGTACAGAGAGCATCATCTCAGAATAAGGGGTTCACTCAACGTTCCAACAGTGAGATGATGAGGAATTTATTCTCTTGGAGGGTAGTGAAGCTGTGAAATTCTTTATTGTGCAGGATTGTCGAGGCTGGATTGATTAATTATATTTCAGGCTGAGGTAGTCAAATTTTTAATCAGTAAAAGAGTCAAAAGTTATTAGGGAAAGGACAGGAAAGTGGAGTTGATCTCATTGAATGGCAGAGCAGACTCAATGGGTTGAATGGCCTATGTGGTCCTGTGTCTTATGGTCTTATGTGTGAGAACTGTTCATGATGAAAGAAATCTCAGTAGTGGTATAGGGAGCTGTGGTGAATAATTTATGTGATGCTGCCTGATTTTATATTAGTTTTATTGTCATGTACTCTCACAAGCACAGTGAGAAGTTGACAGGTTGCCGCTTACCGCGCCATCTTAGGTACAAAGATTCTAAGTACAAATTCTTCTAGGAGAAAAAAGTTAGAAAAATAAAGAAATAAGAAGTCCAGAATAACGATCCTTCCAACCCAGTTCATGCTTGCACCAAACCTATAGCCTGTGTGGGCCCTTGACTTCAGACCGCTCTGGGATCAGCTTGAGGCTGGAAGTCCACACTGAGGCCACACCAGGCCTGATGTTCAGAACTAATTGAGATTTTCACAAGGTGTGTCATATATATTGTAGCAACAACGGTAAAAATAGGACCTGTGTTGTGTTTGATTTGAATGTCCCAAAGTTAAAAGCATTGGGAGTGGTTGTGTATTTCTGAATCGAGGCCTCATTGAGAGATTGAACGCAAACTCGGCAGAACTCAATAAAGTACTTCTGACCGAACCACGTTCCCTCTGAAAGCATTGAGATTTCATTTTCTTGCTGAACCGATAATGATTGACCACATCACCTTCTGGAGGATTGCTGGACTGAATTTTCAATCAGTTCCAGTGGTGGGAACAGAGTCCGGCATTCCAGAGTTTCCAGGCACTGGATAGCTTGTCGGTTTCCAAGCAGAGTCCTTCCTCTGACCCAGGAAATTAGAGGGATTGTTCAGGCCCCTCTTTGTACTGGCTAGAATTATCCAATGAGCAGGCAGTGGCTAAAATGTGACTGAATTAGGAGCAAGAGAAGAACATTTTGCTCCTCCAGTGTGCTTCACCATTTAGGATGCTTATCTCTTATCTTGATGTGAACGGAGAGCCTATTTTTAAACTATGTTGCTGAGTTCTTGTCTCTCCCACAGGGGAAACATCCTCTCATTCTGTCAAATCCACTCAACGTCTTTTGTATTTTAATAAGATCACCTCTCATTCCGCTTAAAGTTGTCAGAGACCAAAGTGTTCCTTTATCCACAAAGGAGAAAACCTTCACCTCAGCAATCAGTCAAGTGAACTTTCTCTGAAATGCTTTCAATGCAATCATGTCCTTTCCTAAAGAGACCGAAGCTGTACATTGGAATGTTGATGGGGTCTCACCAATGCCCCATAAAATGGTAGCAAAATTTCTATACCTTTGAATCATAGAATCCCCACAGTGTGGAAGCAGGCCATTTGGCCCATCAAGCCACACCTACCTTCTGACAAACATTCCATGCCAGACCCCTCCCCACCCCCATAACCCTGCATTCCCCATGTCAACCCATAGATCCCTGGATACTATGGGCAATTTAGCATGGTCAATCCACCTAACCTGCACATTTTTGGTTGTGGAGCAACTCCATGCAGACACAGGGAGAATGTGCAAACTCCACACACTGCCACCCGAGGGTGGGATTGAACCCAGGTCCCTGGTGATGTGAGGTAACCACTGAGCCACCATGCACTGAGTTCTATTCTCTTGTCAGCAAATAATATTCCATTTATTTTGCTAATCTCTTGCTATACCTGCATAATACCTTTTCGTGTTTCATGTTCCAGGATGCTCAAATTCCTCTGTACTGCAGAGTTCTGTAATCACCATGCGAGGTTTTCTACTCTATTCCGATTTATAGTCCACCTTTCAACTTATTGCTGACTCAACCTATCCATGTGTTTTGCAGGTTATTAGATCCTCTTCAGATCCTGGTCTCCCCAATCTTTGTTTAATTATCAAAATAAGCAACTACACATTCAGTGCCTTCATTCAAACCATTGATGTAGATTGTCCCCAGCACTGATCCCACTGCAGCATTAGTTACATCTTTCCAACCCAAAAACAACCCACAATGCCTACTTTCTGTTTCCAGTTAGCTAACCAATCCCCTACCCATGTTATTTCTTGCATCGTGAGTTCTTATTCTCTGCATTAGCCTTTGGTGTGGCACCTTTTGAAATGCTTTCTGGAAATCCAAGCACAGTTCACTACATCCATAGATCCCTCTTTTTCCATGTTGCTTGTCACAAAAAACTCAAATAAACTAATCAAATGTGATGTCTCTTTCACAGGGGCTAGGGATATAGTCTTGCCTCAGTGGAACAGGGAGAAGCCAGCAATCCTTTAAATTATTTGAGCATTGCCCATTTCCCTGTAGCCAATTTACAAACTTACCAGGGACCTACAGGGTGTTTAGAGGTTCTGGAGAAGCCCACTCTCTCCCTAACCAGCGTGGGCTGAACTCAGCTCCTTCATTTGGGGCCTGAATGTCCCTTCAGCTTCTGGAGTCCACCTACCCTCCTTAACTGGATGTCAGTGAGCCATGTGGTCATTAATTAGCCTTTCAATGTAACATCAGCACATCACGCTGCTGCTTTGATTCAGGATCCAGCAGTTATCCTGACAGCAAGGTTTGAAACACATGGCTACATTGCAGCCCATGATTCCTATATTTCAAGTTGTTCCTAATCACACAGATCAGGTCTCTTAATAAAGCAATTTGAACTGTTGTACAATCTGAATGAAATAAGAGGAATTTGATGGTTAAAATCAACCAAGTGATTAGCAAATAAATGGAATATTATTTGCTGACAAGAGAATAGAATTCAGTGCACGGTGGCTCAGTGGTTAGCACTGTTACCTCACATCACCAGGGACCTGGGTTCAATCCCACCCTTGGGTGGCAGTGTGTGGAGTTTGCACATTCCCCCTGTGTCTGCATGGAGTTGCTTCGGTTTCCTCCTACCAAAAATGTGCAGGTTAGGTGGATTGACCATGCTAAATTGCCCATCTGACTATCGCCTCCCCAAAACAATCTGACCTAGGGTCTGATACATACTCCCATCAGGCAGGACAAAAGATTTAATTACACCATGCAATAAATCTGTCTCAATCACTCCCAGATCTGAAGATCCACTCCTCATCTTTCCCCTACTGTAGTCCACAGGTCTCTACAAACTGAGCCTGGGGTCCCTGCTCCTTGCTTCATGGCATATTGTCTTCAATACTTTGCAGTTAATGCAGACCAGACAATCTAGAAGCCATACATTTAGCAACTTTGAACCCATTGCTCAGGTTTACAGAGACTTAAAACTGGCAGCACGTAATTGGATTCAATTTTTTTCGGTGACATTGTCACTTATGGGTGAGGTGGTGTGGTGGCTTTCAGGTTAAACTAACACCAGTCATTTCCCTCTAATGAGAGAGCAGCCTCATGGTCCTCTGGGGTCTTGGCAACTTTACTTTTTACAATATGAAAGGCCATAACATGTAGGGCAAGTAATATTTATGTCACACAAAATGCAGGCTACAACCATCTCCAATAGGAGGCAATCTAACCACTCTACCTTGACATTCAATGGAGTTACCATCACTGCATTCCCCACTATCAACATCCTGGAGGTTTCCATGGACCATATACTCAATTGGACTCACCACATAAACACAGTAGTTACAGGAGCAGGTCAGAGGTTGGGAAGACTGCGGTAAATAAGTCACTATCCTGACTTAGAAATATATTACCATCCCCTCACTGCCGCTGGGTCAACATCCTGGAATTCCCTCCCTTAGGGCATTGTGGGTCTACCTACAGAACATGGACTGCAACAGTTCAAGGAGGTGGCTCATCACCACCTTTTAAACGGTAACTAAGGATAGACAACAAATGCTGGCCCAGCCCACTAACACCTACATACTATGAATGAATTAAAATCTCTGGGCTGATTTTAATGTCTGAATTCTTCGCCAGCTGCTTCTTGACTTTCTCACTGAAGAGCCTTGAGGTTGCTGAATTGTGACCATTCAGACAATGGTGATTCAGAAGCTGTTGCTGGGCCATCTTGGCTGGAGAGTAGTGAATTAATGGGACAGACAGGCAAAAGGAGCAGCACTTGGTGGTTACGTGGTACCTTAAAACTTGCAAAATGTCCAAAGGCAAATATTTCACAAAGCACTGGAAAAAGAGATGCCAATATATCTGTGGAATCTCCTGAGGGATAGATCACCTCAACTCCTGACTCCAAAAAGCCTGTTCAAAACTACAAGGCACAACGCAGGAGTGTGATGGTACACACCTCATTTGCCTGGATGGGTGCAGTTCCAACAACATTCACGAGGTTTGACACCAAACAAGGCACTTGATTGGCACTACACCCACAAACATCCATCCTCACCACCAACACTCAGTAGCAGCAGTGTGTACTATCTGCAAGATGCACTGCAGAAATTCACCAAAGATCCTCGGACAGCACCTTCCAAACCTACAAACACATCCGTCTAGAAGATCAAGGGCAGCAGATATATGGGAACACCACCACCTCCAAGTTCCCCTCCAAGCCACTCACCATCCTGGCTTGAAAATATAGCATTGTTCCTTCACTGTTGCCGGGTCAAAATCGTGGAATTTCCTCCCTTGTGTACCCAGCTACAAGACAAGGACTGCAGCAGTTCAGCAAGACAGCTCACTACCACCTTCTCAAGGGTGATTAGGCATGGGCAATAAATGCTGGTCCAGCCAGCAATGCCTAATAGCTCATGAATTTGTATAAAAAAAATCAAATGGCCACTCGTAATAGGGAACTCAGGGAAAGCTTCCTTGTACCATTAATACATCTTTTCCTAATAGCATACACAGAACAGGTCAGCAGTTAAGTTTAAATATTTTTTGAATTTTCCTGAAATGTATTTTGATGAAGCAACAGAGCTGTACAGTTTCGATAGATGTTTTATCATTTTAGTTTCAACATGGGCGTTTTAAAAGACAGTTGCTCCAGGAAAGGACTGCAGGTTCAGTGACTGTCTTGCAAATGCCGATATAAAGACCATGGAATGTTGCATCTGGACAGTGTAAGGGAAATTTCAAACAGGGAGAGACTTCACAAGAGGAGATAATGGGGGTGGGGGGGGGGGAGGGGGGCGACTGTTTCTTTACTCAGCAAAAAGCCACCCCTTGAAGACATGTATATCTTATCCACCATGAATATACAGAATAGGTGTTAAAATGACTGCAACACTAGTCTGTGTGTGTTATTGGTCAGATGTTCTGTTGTGTGAACTAATGGTTGAAAAATCACTATTTTCAGAAACAGTCATTTCAAAAGTCCTTGCACAGCAGGTAACATAACAGAAAAGACTATCTCTCACTCCGAATGCTGGAATACTGTTCAAAGGGATCCGAACACCAGAATTCCTGCCAACTTGCAAACCCAAGAATTTCAAAATTGACTGTTTAATCGCCAACGCCAAGGGTATTAGTGCCACCACATCACCTACTCTACTCTTCAAGAACAATTCGGAGACTGATCCATATATCTTTTTCTCTAGCATTTATCTATCTGGGCTCACTTCCATTTGTTTTGGACTCACTTCCAGCATCCGTCTAAGTGTTTTTTCCTTCTGCACAGATCTCTAAGGTCTGGTCTGTCCATGGCAGTGACTTTGGAACTGGAGGTCAATGCTGCGATCCTCATTAGGATGATGAGTACCACACATCGAACATCAGAGCTGGAGGGAATGTTGGTCACCCCCCATTCCTAGCTCCTAGTATCTGTGTTGCACGAGTGTTTCTTTTTCTCTTCATTATTAGTAAAGTCAGTGTCTTTGTAAAAGCCTGATCCTTTAAAAAAAAGCTCACTTGGATCAGGGGAAAAATGTATCCACAAGGGAAGGGTCTTTTTAATACATTGATCTTGTTGAGACCAACCAAAGCAGCATGCGAACAAAGAAATGGAGCAAATTCATTCTTCCTCACCCAAGGGCTTAGCAATTTGGAGTATCCTTTCTGGAACCATAACAAATTGGGAAGCATCGCCCAGGGCCTGGTTAGAACACAGGGCAAGATGCAAGAAAATCTGTGTAAGAGCTCACTTTCTGCCGAGAGGAGGCCAGATAGCGAGCCTCCCCTGGTTATCTCCTGCTGTTACGTTTCTCCCTTCCTGAAGTTTCCTCATACCTGATGTGGGCCCCCCACAGGACTTTGCCAGCCAGCAACTGAATTTACACTGCCGACTTTATTTGTCCACAGAAATAATCTGCTTAAAAAAAGCACATCTTGAAATTAAAAGTTAGAGTGTACACTGGAGTTATGAACTGTTTGTCATAACATGGCCGGGTTGGGCTGAATGGACTGTTTCTATCTTGTGCATTCTGTAATGCGCCCAGGCATTCACTTCACTTTGTGCAAACTGTGTGAAAGACCACAGAGGTGGAGAGCTAAATCACCAGTCCGCATTGGATGCAATAAAATCACAATGATATCATTGTCAATTAACTAATCATAGAGTATTGTGTATGCTAGAAATTTGAATTAAAAACAGAGAAAAAGGTATAGATAAGGTCAATGGCTGATGTCTTTTTTCCTAGGGTGGAGGATTTCAAGACTAGGAGGCATAATTTTAAGGTGCGAGGAGAAAGATTTCAAAAGGACATGAGGGGCAATTGTTTTACACAGAGAGTAGTTCATGTGTGGAATGAACTTCCAGAGGAAATGGTGGATTTGAGTACAGTTATAACATTTAAAAGAAATTTAGATAAGTACATGAATAAGAAATGACTGGAGGGATATGAGCCAAGTGCAGGCAGGTGGGACTGGATTAGTCTGGGGTTATGGTCAGTATGGACTGTTGGATCAAAGGTTCTATTTCCGTGCTGGATGACTCTATGATTCCATCGTTCTTTAAAGAGCTGTAAATATCAACAAGATTGGCAACACTTGTATTCACAGAAACAAAGTTGACATCTCAAATCAAATATGAGTCTACTTCAGAAGACAATAATCATAGAGGCAATTCAGCACACTGTACTTGTGTTGGCCCTTTGAAAGCACTATCCAATTAGAATGGCTCTTGCTGCTCTCCTGCAAATGATCTCCTTTTCAGATAGGGTTATAGGGGGATGGGTCTGGGTGAGATGCTCAAGGGGCGGTGTGGACTTGTTGGGCTGAAGGGCCTGATTCCACACTGTAGGGAATCTAATCTAATCTAAAAGGGATAACAAGGTGTAGAGCTGGATGAACGCAGCCGGCCAAGCAGCATCAGAGGAGCAGGAAGGCTGATGTGTTGGGCTTAGGCCCTTCTTCATGAAAAGGGTCTGAGGAAGGGTCTAGGCCCTAAACGTCAGCCTTAGTGCTCCTCTGATGCTGCTTGGCCTGCTGTGTTCATCCAGCTCTGTACCTTGTTATCTCAGATTCTCCAGCATTGGCGGTTCCTGCTATCACAGAATAAAAGGACATAGTTTAAGCAGTAAGGGTGAAGTTAGAAAAACATTCTTGCTCAGCGAGTCATTTGAGTCTGGGAAGTATTGCCTAGAGGTGTGGTGGAGGGAGTTTCAATTGAGAAATTCAAGAGAGCATTGGCTGATTATTCGCATAGAAATGGCATGCAAGGGAACAGGGATAAATCAGGAGATTGACACTAGGAAATAATGCTCATTTGTTTAGCCGGTACAGGTATTAAGGGGCTGAATGTCCTTTTTCTGTGTTGTGATAAAACTATGATTCAGTAACGTATGGTATTGTGATTCTATTGTCAAAGCAATATGTTAACGGGTCCATGTTGATAGGGGGGGTGAAGGGAGATAGTGATAGAGATGGAGCTCCCTGCAGTCTTTGAACAGAATTCCTTCGTTATCTTCTACAACAATAAAGTCAATGTACTTGAAATGTGGAGGTGGAGATATAAACTGGGGTAATGTTGAACAACAGGAGAGGCTGTTCTTCTGCGGTTGTGTCAGTTTGAGTTTCAGATTCAATGGAGCCTCTTTGCATGCAGTCCTGTCCTTTGATCTGCCTCTGAGGCTTTCTGTTTCTCTCAGTGTTTGTAAAATGCTGTTTATACATTTCTGTCCCCTCACCGTAAATGCATATCAAAGCAGTTTTCTTGTTTGAAAAAATAGGGGCATAATAAGTACCACCTACTCTCGTTTTCTTAAAATTATCTTCTATTTGACAATGGAAGGTCGGGGGTCAAAGTTGATGTCCTCAGTCATGTCATACTTTCCAGACATCCAGCTCCACACTGTGTTGTCACTGTCAAGCCTTCCAAGTGTGTTTCCATGTGAGTGTGCACGCATACTTTGTGATTGTGTAAGAATGTCTGTGCGTGCGTGTGACTATGAATGCACTTGTGTCTGTGTGTATTTTCTGAATATTTGATTTTTATGAGAGTACAAGTTTATATTTGTGAGCATGTGTGAGTGAGCACACATCCTACAGTTATTCCAATACACACCAGTTAATCCTTACGTTAAATATTCTCTCTTTGAATAACCACATTTGGCTAAATGCAATTAAGGCTTCCTCAAAAACAAAGTAGACTTGGAGGTGAAGCAGCATCCAGTGCCTGTTCATAATGAGACTCAAGCATTACGGACTCTGAGCCTCAAACAGGATGGAGACTAATAGTTTTAATTTGTTGGATCTATATTGTATTTAATGTTGGCGAAGATTTTATTGCCTCATTGCTCTGTTGAACTTTCATCTCTTGTGTAAGATATATGACTCTATACTACACAAAGTCCCTTCTCACTGCATTCTCCACCATTATTTACCTCCGTTTCTAACTTGCTCTTTAGCAGGCACCCCCTAATGCCTACCTCAGCCCTCCCCCATCATCCCCATCACTATTACCCCTCTAGAGTTTAAACCCATTGGTAGTAGTTTTCGTAGTAGTTTTGACCTGAAATGTCTTCCCAACCTCTTATCCTCGTCATCACCAAGACTGCTGACTTCAAAACCAGAAATCGCTGGAAAAACGCAGCCTTCTTCAACCTTTATAACATCATCCAACTCCACGCCTGCCTCATCTCATCTGCTGCTGAAACCCTCATCAATATCTTTTGTTACCCGTCGTCTGAACTTTTCCAACGTTCTCCTGATGAGTCCCATCTTCTACCATCACCCCCTACCCCAACACATTGGAACTTGTCCAAATCTCTGCTGTCTCATTCCTAATGGCTACCAAGTTCCACTTGATCAACCCCATCCCCTCCCACTTTCTGCAGCCTTCCATCTTACTGATCTACTATGGCTCTTCTAGCAAGGTCTCAGTATTAAAATTCTCAGACTGGTGTACAAGTCCCTTCTTGAGCTTTACCCTTTCCTACCCCTGTTATGTCTGGCAGTGCTGCAAACCTACAAGATCCCTGCATTCCCAGATTTCCATCCCTTCACCATTGGTGGCCAGGCCTTCAGCTGCCTAGACCCCCAGTAATGGAAATCCTTCCCTAGACCTCTCCTAATTTCCTTAGGGAAGGAATACTGCTTCATTTCTCAGTATATTTATCAGTTTAGTGCACAAAGACTCTTATCTGCCTAGTTTTTATTTATTGCATCAATCCAATGTACTTTAATAAATAAATAAATTATACCGGAACTGTTTGAAGTGGACCAAAGTGGGGGGCGCCTAGCAAATCCCTCATTTGGATCAAACTGCTCACAGAAGATGAAATACCATTTGATCAAAGTAAAATGGGCCCAGCCTTGAAAATGAAAATAAAACTGCCCATGAAAATGCAGGTTTGAGATTGATTGATTGATTGATTTGTTGTCACGTGTACTGGAGCACAGTAAAAAGGTTTGTTTATGAGTGGTACAAGCAGATCATAGTAAGCATGAAAACCAAAAAGCTGCGGATGCTGTAAGTCAGGAACAAAAACAAAGTTGCTGGAAAAGCTCAGCAGGTCTGGCAGCATCTGTGAAGGAGAAAACAGAGTTAACATATCGGGTACAGAGTTCTGGACCTGAAACATTAACTCTGTTTTCTCTTTCACAGATGCTGCCAGACCTGCTGAGCTTTTCCAGCAACTTTGTTTTTGTTCATAGTAAGCATGGATATACTGATCAAAAAGACTTTGACACAGCCACACAGGTTACATTACACAGGACATACACTAGACGAGATCAACATTAGCAAGATCAGTGTTATTTGAGGGTAGAGAGTCTATTTATTAGCCGAATAATGGCTGGGAAGAATGTGCCCCTGAACCTGCTGGTGTTCAGGCTTTTGTATCTTCTGCCTGACAGAAGAGGTTTTAGGAGATCATTCCTGGGGTGTGATGGGTCTTCCATGATGTTGGCAGCCTTTCCACTGCAGTGAGCTGTGTAAATGGAGTCCATGGATGAATGAGATAACAAGGTGTAAATCTGGATGAACACAGCTGGCCAAGCAGCATCATAGGTGCAGGAGAGCTGACGTTTCGGGCATAAACCCCTAACCCTTTATCTGAAGAAGGGTCCAGGTCCGAAACGTCAGCACTGCTGCTCCTCTGATGCTGCTCGGCCTGCTGTGTTCATCTAGCTCTACACCTTGTTTTATCAGAATCTCCAGCATCTGCAGATCCTACCATCCATTGGATGAAAGGTTGGCTTCCGTGATGGTCTGGGCTGTCCATACAACCTTTTGTAGTTTCTTCCGGTCCTGGGCAGAGTAGTTGTCGTACCAGGCTGTTATGCACCCAGACAGTTTGCTTTCAATGGTGCATCTATAGAAGTTGGTGAGTGACCTTATGGACATGGCCAATTTCTGGTCGCATCTACGTGGGAAGTCCAGGACAGGTTGTCGGTTACCATCACCCTGAGGAACTTGATGCTCTCGCCCTCTCACCCTCAGTTCCATTGATCTTGATGGAGGCGTGTTCTTCTCCTTAATTACTGAAGTCAATGATCAGTTCTTTAGTTTTGCTGACATTGAGAGAGAGGTTGTTATCATTTCACCATGACACCAAGCCCTCTATCTCCCTTCAGTAGTTTGACTCATCATTGTAAGAGTTTCGTCCCACGGCGGTGGTGTCATCAGCAAACTTGTAGATGATATTTGTTCAGAATTTGGCAACGCAGAGGTAGGCTACAGGCAGTGCAGTAGGGGGCTGAGGAAGCATCCTTGGGGGGGCTCCAGTGTTGAGCGTTATTCTGGAGGAGGTGCAGTTACCTATCCTCACCGATTAATGGTCTGTGGATCAGGAAGCTGTGGATCCAGTTGCAGAGGGTGGAGCTGAGACCAAGGTCAGACAGTTTTGAGATCAGTCTGGAGACTATAAAGGTGTTGAAGGTGGAGCTGTAGTCAATGAGCAGGAGTCTGATGTGGGTGCCTTTGTTGTCCAGATGTTCCAGGGATGAGTGCAGGGCTGGGGATGTAGCATCCTCTGTGGACCTGTTATTCAGTAGGCAAACTGTAGGACATCGAGGCAGGTTGGGAGACTGAAGCTGATGTGGGCCGTGACCAGCATCTCAAAACACTTCATTGTTATTGAGGTCAGAGTCTCTGGGTGGTAGTCATTAAGGCACATTGTATGCGTTTTCTTAGGTACAGAGATGATGGTGATGTTCTTGAAGCTGGTGGGGACTTTGGCCTGACATTAATAAATTAATTTATTGTGTGTACTCTTCAAACTTTTCAAACTTGGCAGTGTTGTGCAAAGGGAAGGGAGTATAAAAATAGGGGGCAAAAACAGAAGTTGCTGGAAAAGCTTAGCATCAGTGAAGCAAAATCAGAGTTAACGTTTCGGGTCCGGTCACTCTTCCTCAGAAGGGTCTGTTATTAAAGAAAGGGTCTGAGAATGGCTCCAGGATGAGTTACGAGTTATGAGTTACAAAGATAATTTTGAGAAGTTGGAACTCTTTTTGAAAGAACGGTTGAGAGGAGACTTAAGAGGTATTCAAAAATCATTGGAAGTCAGGACAGAGTAAATGGGGAGAGACTGTTCCTACTCATGAAAGGGCCAAGAATAAAAGGGCACTGGTTTAAAGCAAAGGGCAAAAGACACATGCAAAATAACCAGCAATTGGTTAAGATCTGGAATGTACTGCCTGAGAGGCTTTCTAGAAGGAATTAGACTGTTGCCTGAAAAAGAAATGCAGTTGCAGGGGAAGGCGCGGGAATGGTGTTAGCTGTTCTTTTGGACACTGTGCACAGACATGATGGGCTGTGTAAATGTGTGGATTGGAAAATTTCTATGATTCAGTGAATTCTGCAACAACAGTGACTACACTTCAGAAAGAAGCAGTTTGTAAATGCTTTCTTTAACTGACAGTGTCCATTCACAGTTCTCAAAAAAAAATCTAAAGTTGGTTGTCTTCATATCGTCACTTGAACAGCCAGGTGATTCAGTGGAAGAATTTATAGATTGGCTGAATCTGATGGAGCTTTGACACCCTTTCTTCTGACCAACTAGAGGTTGGGTACCTTAAAAAAGGGTTTATATGGGCCTCAACAAATCACAGGATAAGAGGATGGGAGAGGTGGATTATTCACACTCACTGGACACAAGGGTTATATTGAATTTACTCAGCGGGTCTACACCTTCATACCCAGTACCTAATAATAGACTAGGGCATCTTAAATTGGATTATATTCTGAGCTGGCCAGTAAAATGTTAATGAATAGTCATGCTGTGACATGAGTCCATGACTGGGAATTAAAGACTGAATCAGAATGGTGCTGGGAGGCTCTGACAGTGTCAATTATAACAATGACCCAAAAGCTAGACTCTTGGAGCTTGATGGGAGAAAAGAAAGGGTTAATGATCACTGAGCATGGTGAGCTACAAAGAGAAAAAAACAAAGACAAGTAATCTTTGCTCAATGCTAATGCCATCTTTGTTGTTTGAAAGATGTTCTTATCTATCTAGTTACATAGGGACAAGTAGGGGACCAGGTAATAATGCTGCTAACAGTAAGGGCTGGTGTATGTTAGTTTATGTTTGTTGTGCTTTCTCCCTGTTCGTGGTCTTAAAGTGAAAGTGCAGTTCTGCAAGTTCTGTCTGGTAGCTGATGGTATAACTGAGGACACAGTGATGGTGTCAGAGTAATAATGTCAGGGTATGGTGCCAATTCACAGTGTCATCCTCACACACTAAGGTCACAGTGCAGAACAGTGTCATGGTCAGTGCCAGGATCACAGTGTCAGGATTAGGGTACTGGGGTCACAGTGTTGGGATCACAGGGTCAGGGTCACAGGGTCAGAGGCACAATGTCAGGATCACAAAGTTAGGGTCACAGGGTCAAAGACAGCGTCAGGGTTACAATGTCAGGGTCACAGGGTCAGGCTCAGGGTCACGGTGTCAGGATCACGGTGCTGGGATCACTTAGGGTCACAGGGTCAGAGACACAATGTCAGGATACAAAGTTAGGGTCACAGGGTCAAAGACAGTGTCAGGGTCACAATGTCAGGGTCACAGGGTCAGGCTCAGGGTCATGGTGTCAGGGTCACAGTGCTGGGATCACAGGGTTCGGGTCACAGTGTCAGGGTCACAGGGTCAGAGACATAGTGTCAGGGTCACAATGTCAGGGTTACAGCATCAGGGTCACAGGGTCAAGGTCATGGTGTCAGGGTCACAGGGTCAAGGTCATGGTGTCAGGGTCAGGGTGCTGGGTTCACAGTGTCAGGATTAAAGCATCAGGGTCACGATGTCAGGGTCAGGGTACTGTGTTCACAGTGTCGGGGTCACAGTGTCAGGGTCATGGCGTCAGGGTCACAGGGTCAGGCCACAGTGTCAGGGTCACAGCGTCAGGGTCAGGGTCAGGGTGTCAAGTTCACGGTGTCAGGGTCAGGGTACTGGGGCCATGGTGTCAAGGTCACAGGGTCAGTGTCAGGGTCACAGTGTCAGGGTCAGGGTCAGGGTGTCAAGTTCACGGTGTCAGGGTCAGGGTACTGGGGCCATGGTGTCAAGGTCACAGGGTCAGTGTCAGGGTCACAGTGTCAGGGTCACAGGTGTCAGGATCATGGTGTCAGGCTCAGGGTGCTGGGGTCATGGTGTTGGGGTCACAGCGCTAGGGTCACGGTGTCGGGGTCACAATGTCAGGATCACAGTCAGGTGCTGGGGTCACAGTGTCGTGGTCATAGTGTCAGGGTCACAGTGTCAGGGTCACAGGTGTCAGGGTCAGTGTGCTGGGGTTATGGTGTCAGCATCACAGTGTCAGGGTCAGAGTTAGGGTGCTGGGGTCATGGTGTCAGGGTCAAGGTGCTGGCGTCATGGTGTCAGGGTCACAATGTCAGGGTCAGGGTGCTGGCATCATGGTGTCAGGTCAGTGTGTCAAGTGAATATGGCTGTCTCAGTCTGATTGATTCAAACATTGATGAGCTGTACAATTGCTGAGAGCACACCTGGAGTATGGTGTGCAGTTTTGGTCTCTTTATCTGAGGAAGGATGTTATGGCTGTGGAGGGGATGCAATGAAAATTTATCAGACTCATGCTGGGATGGCAGGACGGACATATGACGAGAGACTTGAGCTAGGAATGTATTTACTGGGGTTTAAAAGAAAGAGGAAGCATCTTATAGAGACCTATAAAATTCAAACAGTATTGGGTAGGGTCAACAGAGGAAAGATGTTCCCAGTGACCAGGGAGTAATGAACCTGCAGTCACAGTTTAAGGATACAGGATAAACCATTTAGGACTGAGATGAGGAGAAACTTTTTTGCCTAGAGAGTGGTGCGCTTGTGGAATTCTCTGTCACAGAAAGTGGTTGAGGTGAAAACATTGAAAGTTTTCAAGAAAAAGTTAGGGAAAGTTTTAGTGCTGAAGAGAACAAAGGGTATGGAGTGAAAATGGGACCAGGAGATTGAGTTAGATGATCAGCTATGATCATGTTGAATGACAAAGCAGATCCAAAGGGCTGAATGGCCTGTTTGCACTCCAATTCAAAGTTTCCATGCTTCCTTGAGTCTTTTCCTCATATAAGTCGAGTCTGACAGTATTTCTAAATTCCTGTACTGTACGGCAAAACTGGAAAATGGAAGCAGCTTCTTCACATTTATCCCACTAAACCTTTGAAGGTTTCTATTGAGTTCTGTCAACTTTCCTTTCCTTTTGTGGTCACTGTTGTTGCAGAAATTGGAATACTACTGGATGTAAATTGTCTTAATGTTATCCTAGTTGTGCTAGAGTCTTGAGGTATCGGCAATAGGAGACAGACCAATAACAAGGCAGGGTGCAGCGATTTACACAGTTTGGTTAGGGCTTTTTAGTGAGCCATTAGGATGTAGAATTGTGACTAGTGCTTGCTTGTCTAGAGGTTATTTTACACATTATAAAAAGGTAACTGGAATAATCCCCACTGCGTTCACTTTGCACTTCAACAATGGGTGTTATTCAGACAGACATTTTGAGACTGAAAGTAACTTTAACCCAGAAAATCTCAAGTGTATTCAGATTTATTGCTGGCTATTTTATGTTTCTGGTGCAAGATAAAATGGTTTATCACAATCATGTCTGCCAAAGGGTCAAGAGTCCGAGCTAAGGAGAAGTCACATGATGATGTCATTGTAATATTTTCGCGCTGACCTTTCCCCTCTACTTATCTCTCCCGTGGAGGTATCATTGAGTTGAAACTGCTGATAGAGTTTCTGTTGTGTTCTTATGTATCACAAAAGAACAGTCCAACTCTAAATGAAGTACAGAAATGACTTGATGACAATTACTCTGTGTACTAGGCTGTTGTTGACCTGCTGGAGACTTTATACTGGAATTGATTATTGTCACCAACCTGGTTATAATGTCTTCCACCCTCTTTCACCTGTAGAAAATATAGAAATTTCTCTAAGTGTGTAATTAGATTCAAGAACAACTTCTTCCCCACTGTTACCAGGCTTTTGAACAGACCTCTCAAATGTTAATTCTGAACTGTCTGTCTGCGCGTTCTCTGTGGCTGTAACACTATATTCTGTACTCTGTTCTGCTACCTTGGTGCACTTTGTATGGTATGATCCGCCTGTATAGCATGGAGAACAACACTTTTCACTGTATCTTGGTACATGTGACACAATAAATCAATCAATCAAATTCGGATGACTGAACAGGCCTATTCATGACTCACAGATTCTGGGCACAGTATGGGATGTCTCATGATGTAGTGGAATTGAAGTGGAACAGGGTTACATTCAATCCATTATTTCTGTCCCATGTGATGGTACTATGGCTTTAAGAGGTGTATTTTGGTCTGGTTTCATTGATGAAGAAAAATTGAGGCAAAGGTGTTGAGCGATCTGCTTGAAGTCAGTAACACAAACATGTTGCGAGACCTTGGGTTTTTTTGAAAGCGGAACAATAGAAGCAACCTGAATGGGTGGGGTCTTGCTCCCACAGAACCAGGATGTTTAGTTTTAGCTTTCAGTAGCAGTTGGATTTGTGGAAGTTGCTACATCTCTCTTTTTGCAGCAGCCAAAAGCTTGGGTTCTCAGCGTTTTGAAGAAGGGTCACTGGATCTGAAACATTAATTTTGATTTCTCGCCACAGATGCTGCCAGACTGCTAATATTTATCACTCAGTTATCATTAAAACAGCTTTGACAATATCAGGATGCAGTGAAGTAGCTTTGAAATGTAGTCATGATTGAAATTTTGATCCAGTTTGTGCACAGCAAGCTCCCACACACAGCATCGAGGTAATGACCAGATCAGCTTTTTTAGCGATATGAAATGGATCAGTTCCTACTCCAGAACGCAGGATGTCACATGCCCCTTTCCCCACAAAATTCTTCAATTTAGCGCTCTGGGATTATTTATTTTCTTTGACACACAACAAAGGACCAGAACTTACCATCTCACCCAAAGGATAAAATCTCCAACAGTGTAGAGACAGCTTTGCTCTGTATCTAACCCTAAACAGCATAAATCATCCTCTACACTGTCTCCATCAAATGCTCCCAGGTCAGGGATAGTTCAGGGTTAGATACTGTTGGAGATTTTATCCTTTGGGTGAGCTGGTAAGTTCTGACCCTGTTCTATACTGGTTTCAGTGGAGCAGCTGTCTTCCATGATGCACATTCATGAGGTTAAATGCCCCCAGAAAATCTTAAAGGGCCACTAACCAGGTCAGCAGAGAAAAGTTCCTCTACCATGGAAATTCAGGGAATGAAGGCCCTTCAGATTAAGTACTGGATCTATAACAATGCCTATATGTGAAGATGAGGAATTCTGTTCTGGCTTTTGGCTCGCTAAAGCCTGATGCTTGACTAAATGTTGGTGTACTTATTGTTATCATGCAATGAGCCTTTTTGTTATCTAAGACCATCATGGGTACACTGTGATAATGGTCTGTCGGTAATCATCAGATAGGCCAAAGGAGGATTGGTGGCAGCAAACTACCTTAACAATCCTGACCCACCGCCATATACTGTCAGAGGTGGCAAAAAAGGGATGATTATTTGGGAAAATACCAGATTATATCTAAACCGATACAGTACCTGTCCTGGGAGTGTTTGATGGGGACAGTGTAGACAGAACCTTATCTAATCTGGCAAGGGATTGAGGGAGATTTAGCAGTTTGGATTAGAACCTGGCTTTCTATAAAACGGCAACGAGTGGTGGTTGATGGAAAATATTCAGCCTAGAGTCTGGTTACTAGTGGTGTGCCTCAAGGATCTGTTTTAGGACCACTGCTGTTTGTCATTTTTATAAATGACTTGGACGCAGGCATAAGTGGATGGGTTAGTAAGTTCGCAGATGACACTAAAGTCGGTGGAGTGGTGGACAGTGTGGAAGAATGTTGCAGGTTGCAGGGAGACTTGGATAAACTGCAGAATTGGGCTTAAAGGTAGCAAATGGAGTTCAATGCGGATAAATGTGAGGTGATTCACTTTGGGAAGAATAATAGGAAGGCAAAATACTGGGTCAATGGAAAGATTCTTGGTAGTGTGGATGTGCAGAGGGATCTTGGTGTCCATGTACAAAGATCCCTGAAAGTTGCCACCCAGTTTGATTGTGCTGTTAAGAAGGCTTACGGTGTGTTAGGTTTTATTGGTAAAGGGATTGAGTTCCAGAGCCATGATGTCATGCTGCAACTGTACAAAACGCTAGTGCGGCCTCATTTGGAATATTGCGTGCAGTTCTGGTCGCCCCATTACAGGAAGGATGTGGAAGCATTGGAATAGGTGTAGAAGAGATTTACCAGGATGTTGCCTGGTCTGGAGCGAAGGTCGTATGAAGAAAGGCTGAGGGACTTGAGTCTGTTCTAATCGGAGAGAAGACGGCTAAGAGAGGATTTAATAGAGACGTACAAGATGATCAGAGGATTAGATAGGGTGGACAGTGAGAGACTTTTTCCGAGGATGATGACGTCTGCTTGTACAAGAGGGCATAGCTACAAATTGAGGGGTGATAGATTTAAGACAGATGTCAGGGGCAGGATCTTTACTCAGAGAGTGGTAAGGGCGTGGAACGCCCTGCCTGCCAGTGTAGTTAACTCAGCCACATTAGGGGCATTTAAACAGTCCTTGGATAAGCATATGGATGATGGGATAGTGTAGGGGGAGGGGCTTAGCTTAGTTCACAGGTCGGTGCGACATTGAGGGCCGAAGGGCCTGTTCTGCCCTGTAGTGTTATATATTCTGTGTTCTATATTCTAATCCCATGCTGTGCCTGTCTGGGGACTGTTTGATGGAAACAGTGTAGAGGAAGCTTTACTCTGTATCTAATCCCATGCTGTATTTTGCCCGGGACTATTTGATGGGGACAATGTAGAGGGCACTTTAGTCTGTCTCTAACTTGGTGGTGGCCCTGTCCTGGAAGTGTTTGATAGGGACTGTGCAGAAGGACCTTTACTCTGCTTCTAACCCCATGCTGTACCTATCCTGGGAGTGTTTGATGGAACTGTGTAGAGAGAGCTTTACTCTGTATCTAACTTTGTGCTGTATCTGTGCTGGGAGTGTTTGATGAGGTTAGATATTTTGCATTGTAGTCAAACTTCAATGTCCTGATGAAGAGTTATCAATCATGTTAATCCTGTTTCTCTCCACAGATGCCGCCTGACCCCTTGACTCGCCCAGAGTTTTCAGTTTTCATTTTAGATTTCCAGCCTCACTAATATTTCATTGTTGTTTTGTGCAGGATATGATTTCTGATATGGTGATTTCAGTTTCAGACTTCCATACCAGCAGAAACGAAGTTTCTCTTTGTTCACCCCTTTCAAAACACCAAAAAAGCATCAATGAAGTTACCCCTTAACCTTCTATGTTAAATACAAACCTAGGCAACTCAATCTCACCCCCAAAATCTAAGCCTTGGTAATAAACAATAACCCTTTGGTAACATTATTGTGAATTTATGATGCAGGCTTTCCAAAAGTCACTGCCCTGAAGCTTTTGGAAAGGATACTGGAATAGAGCACTGTCACTGCTTATTTTCACCTCTTTAAGGAATGTGGCCTTTGACTGCAGAAGTTAGTGCTATGTTTTCATCACTGGCTTTGGAGTCGATGGCAGGGTCGGTCATTGTTTTGAAGCAGGAGCCAGTAAAAATTGGCAGATCTTCATGTATCCTTTTTTTCCCCCAACCTGGGTCAGTGAATGGTTACGTTCCATTGCCCTTTTCTTTGCAAGAACACTTTCCACATGACTTGTGCTGATTCTCTGTGTAGAGATCCTGGAGCAATTTTTGCTCACTTGTGGGATGTGGGCATCACTGGCTGGGCCCAGCAATTATTGCCTGTCCCTAGCTGTTCTTGAGAAGGTGGTGGTGAGCTGCCTTCTTGAACCGCTGCAGTGCATGTGCTGTCGATAGACTGACAACATCATTAGGGAGGGCCAGGAGGTCCACCTGTTTTCGTTCCTTTCTTGTTTTCAGGCAGTTGATACAACTGAGGGGCTTGCTAAGCCATTTCCGAGTCAACCATGTTGCTCTGAGTCTGGTGTCACAAGTAGATTAGACCAAGTAAGGGCATTTGTTTACTTTCCTCCAGGACATAAGTGAACCAGATGGATTTTTCCAAAAATTGGCAATGCATTCACGGTCATCGTCAATTCCAGATTTTTATTGAATTCAAATTAATCTGCATTGATGAGATTCGAACGCAGGTACCCTGAATATCACCTGAACTAATAGTTCAGTGAAAATACCACTAGGCCATTGCTTCCCTACCACTATAACAAGGGCTTGCATTTCGATCATGCCTTAACCTAGAAAACACCACAAGGGGCTTTCCATGAGTGTTATCAAACAGAAACTGAAAACCTAGACATGTAAGGAGATATTAGGATGGCTTGGTCAAGCAGACTGACATTAAGGCATGCCCTGGGTAAACAGGAGCAAGAGGAGGCTATTCAGCCCCTCAGGTGAGTTTAATGTCATCCTATCTGATCTGTATGTTAATGCTATCTACCCATCTTTGTTCTATCACCCTCAATCCTCTTACGAAATCAAAATCTCTATATCTCGGTATTAACATTTTCGATTGTCTTTTGTCGAGCGAGTTTCCAGACCTCATTATGCGACATAAAAGCTGCTACCTAAATTGAAGTTGTTGTTGTTCCTGCCCTTAGGTGCTGTTTCACCTTGGAATAGATGATGGAAACCCCTCCTTTTCTCAACCAGAGAATTCCATGTGTTTTCTCAGTTGCTCCCAAGGGACCTTTCACTTTCATCAAATGGGGAATTTGAAGGTGTAGATTAGATGACAATCTGAGGCATGGCATTTCAAAACTCTAGGGATTGCACTGCCAGTACAAATTCTGGGCTGGTGATTGTCTCTGAGAAACACAGGGACAGGGTTAGGCCATTTGGTCCCTCTAAGCCAAGCCCATTAGAGCGTTAGACCACGGCTGCTCTATATCTTTACTCCATCTAGCCACTATGGTTTTGTATTTCTTGATTCTCCTTGCAACAAAAGCTATCAATTTCACTTTTCTCATTTTCATTTGATCTTCTCTCTTGTGCCCCAGTATCGGTGAGGGTAGAAAGTTCCAGATTTTCACCATATTTTGAGCAAAGAAAACCAAAAGGAGAGTGCGGTAGAGAGATGGAGAATTTTAGGGAGGCAACTCAAGGGGTCAAGATTCAAGTGCCTGACCCCCACTCGTACTGTGGAATGTTGACAAAGGGGCTTTGAGACCAGAAATGGAGGTTTCCTGAGATCTCGGAGGGTTGTGCGGCTGAAGGAGGTTGCAGAGGTGGAAAGGGATGAGGGATTTGAGCACAAGGATGAGGATTTGCTCCTTTATCCCCTCAACATCCATCTGCATTAAGCCCACAAGTTGAATTGGACATCAGGCAGGTGGAAGTGAGATATAAATGTACACACATAACTGGATGATCAGGTTATCTTGGACACAGTGCAATTAGCAACTGAAAGCAAATGGATGGGATCAGATGCAAACTTCGCCATGAGTCATCTCTGTAAATCATTCACGAGAATCATACCAAGTGGAACAGGCGCCAGTGATGATTACAACTCGTAGAAACAGCAGAATGTGAAGTATAATATATGTCTGGCATTGATGAAAATGGTCAATTCATTCTCAGTCAGTATACAGATCTATCAGCTTCTAAATTGTCAGATTGCCAGCTGTAGCTCAGTGACCAGGACTCTCGACTTCACAATATGCAATGCAGACTGATATTCAGTTTGATATTGAGGGACTGCTGCGATGTCAGAGCTCACATCTTTTGAATGAAATGTTAAACTCAAACCCTGCTTTTGTCCCCTCAGGGGCCACAACCTGTCCCAAAGTTATTATATAGCAGGACTGTTCAGCTCTGCCTGTGACAATATTCATTCCCTAAACCAACATCATTAAAACTAAGATAATAAAATGTGAGGCTGGATGAACACAGCAGGCCCAGCAGCATCTCAGGAGCACAAAAGCTGACGTTTCCGGCCTAGACCCTTCAGAGAGGGGGATAGGGATGGGGAGAGGGAACTGGAATAAATAGGGAGAGAGGGGGAGGCGGACCGAAGATGGAGAGTAAAGAAGATAGGTGGAGAGAGTATAGGTGGGGAGGTAGGGAGGGGATAGGTCAGTCCAGGAAAGACGGACAGGTCAAGGAGGTGGGATGAGGTTAGTAGGTAGCTGGGGGTGCGGCTTGGGGTGGGAGGAAGGGATGGTGAGAGGAAGAACCGGTGAGGGAGGCAGAGACAGGTTGGACTGGTTTTGGGATGCAGTGGGTGGGGGGGAAGAGCTGGGCTGGTTGTGTGGTGCAGTGGGGGGAGGGGACGAACTGGGCTGGTTTAGGGATGCAGTAGGGGAAGGGGAGATTTTGAAACTGGTGAAGTCCACATTGATACCATTAGGCTGCAGGGTTCCCAGGCGGAATATGAGTTGCTGTTCCTGCAACCTTCGGGTGGCATCATCGTGGCAGTGCAGGAGGCCCATGATGGACATGTCATCTAGAGAATGGGAGGGGGAGTGGAAACGGTTTGCGACTGGGAGGTGCAGTTGCTTGTTGCGAACTGAGCGGAGGTGTTCTGCAAAGCGGTCTCCAAGCCTCCGCTTTCCCCCCCACCCACTGCATCCCAAAACCAGTCCAACCTGGCTCTGCCTCCCTAACCGGTTCTTCCTCTCACCCATCCCTTCCTCCCACCCCAAGCCGCATCCCCATCTACCTACTAACCTCATCCCACCTCCTTGACCTGTCCGTCTTCCCTGGACTGACCTATCCCCTCCCTACCTCCCCACCTATACTCTCTCCACCTATCTTCTTTACTCTCCATCTTCGGTCCGCCTCCCCCTCTCTCCCTATTTATTCCAGTTCCCTCTCCCCATCCCCCTCTCTGATGAAGGGTCTAGGCCCGAAACGTCAGCTTTTGTGCTCCTGAGATGCTGCTTGGCCTGCTGTGTTCATCCAGCCTCACATTTTATTATCTTGGAATTCTCCAGCATCTGCAGTTCCCATTATCTCATCATTAAAACTATATCAGTGATAATGGGAACTGCAGATGCTGGAGAATCCAAGATAATGAAATGTGAGGCTGGATGAACACAGCAGGCCAAGCAGCATCTCAGGAGCACAAAAGCTGACATTTCGGGCCTAGACCCTTCTCTCTAGGCCCGAAACGTCAGCTTTTGTGATCCTGAGATGCTGCTTGGCCTGCTGTGTTCATCCAGCCTCACATTTCATTATCATTAAAACTAGCTTAGTCATGATCACGTTATTGTTTGTGGGCCCATGTTTTATATAAAATGCCTGCCATCATTACAGCAGTGATAATAAGACACAAGTCAGGAGTTTGATGGAATACTCACGTCTTGCCTGGACGGGTGTAGCTCCAACAACATTCAAGAGGCTTGACACCATCCAGAATAAACTAGTCTGTTTGATTGATATCACATCCATGAACTACAGCATACACTCCTCCACTTCCAATGCACAGTAGCAGCAGCGTGTACCATCTACAAGATGCACTGCAGCAGCTCATGAAGACTACAATGTCAACATCTTCCAAATCTGCAGCCTTCACCACCACCAAGGACAATGGCAAAGGACATGGGAACGCCATCATAAGCAAGGTTCCCCAGAAGCCACTCACAACCCTGACTTAGAAATATATCACTGTCCCTGAATTTAAATCCTGGAATTTCCTCCCCACCACCACATGAGTTGCGGTGGTTTGATAAGGAATCTTCTTGAGACTAACTTCTGAGATGGCATCAGTCAGGACTACACTCACTGGAATTTGGGAAAATGAAGAGGGATTGCGTAGAAACCTATGAAGTTCTAACACAACCAGACAGGATAAATACAGGAAGGATGTTCCCAATTACCAGGGAGTCCAGACCAGGGGTCACAGTCTAAGGGTATGGGGTATGCCATTTTAGACAGAGATACAGAGAAGTGACTTCACCGTGAGAGTGATGAGCCTGTGGAATTTTCTGCTACAGAAAGTGGTTGAGGCCAAACTATGGCATGTTTTTAAGGAGGTGTCAAATAAATTCTTGGGTCTAAAGGAATCATAGAGTATGGGGAGAAAGGGGGACGGGACACTGAGTCGGATGATCAGCCATGATTGTATTGAACAGCAGAGCAGGTTCAAAGGATCGAATGGCCTCCTCCTGCTCCTATTTTTTTTCTTTTCTATGCTTCCGTTTTAAGGGAAGTTGGCTTTTCCAGGAGTGTCCACATCCCATGAATGAACAAAATAATACCACACCTCACAGTTTTATTGGTTGTAAAACGCCTTACACTTTTCAAAGGTAATTGACCTTGAAGGAACTGATCATTGCAGTTTCACCAGGATGATACCGGGGTTAAGAAGCTTAATTATGATGACAAGGTGCACAGACCAGGTTTACAGTCCCTTGAACATAGACTGCTAAGCAATGAACGTACATGTGTGTTTAAAGTGACTCAAGGAGTTGATCAAGGATGGATGATGCAAAACTATTTCTTCTTGTGGCAACCTTAGAACAAAGGGACAAAGTCTCAAAGTTGGAGCTATATTAGGAAGTTACACAAAAGGTTGTGAAAATCTGGAACTCCCCCCCTTCAGAATGTTTTTGAGGCTGGTGCATCAATTGACACTCGCCAGTGTCATAGAAAATGTCAGAACAGTGACAGATAGATTTTCATGTTCTGATGAAAAGTCACCACCTGCAGCATTAAATCTGTTCCTCTTTCCTCAGCTGCTGCCAGATCAGCTGAGTACTTGCTGCACTTTTAGTTACTAGTTCGATTTTCAAGCATTATTGAAATTTGGCATTGACAGTGTTTTTACTATGCCAGGGGAGCAATGGAGAATCAAAAATTGATGGGGATAAGATCGAAAGTAGAGAAGCCTTTGTCCAACTGATTGTTGGAACAGGCTCAAGGGGCCGAATGGCCTAACCCTGTTCCTCTGAAATTGTTTGCTCAATCACAAATCCAGGATTTGGATGAGTAATATCCAGGAAGTGAAGTGTTGGAGCTACCTTCTTAGACTAAGGTCAAAAGTTAACCATGAACTCTCTTCAGATGGAAATGAAAGGGCCTTTGGACCAACTGAGGAAACATAGGGCGCTCTCTGCTTAAAAGAGGAGGAAATGCCATCCATATATTCCAAGCTCAACTACCACATAAGGACAGGAAACAACACCAACTTGCATTCACATGGCACTTTTCATATTGGAGAATCGGGAGATGTCTGAAAAGTCTTTCCCAAAATAGGATTTTGAGGAAATTTAAAATGTTGAAGTTGTGATTGGTGGATTTTTTTCTTAGTAAAAGCATTAAGGGTAATATAGCCAAAGCAAGTGGAGGAGTTAAGAAAATTAACAGCCACGATCCAAGTGAATGATGGATCTTGCACAAAGGTCTGAATGGCCTCCTCATGTCTCTACCTTTTAGGATTATCAGATCAGCTATGATCTCACTGAATATAGGCACAAATTTGATGGGCTGAATGGCTTACTTTGGCTCCTATGTCTTATGGTTGAGTGCTGAGACTGAGCTTAAGGTGATATTAGGAAGGGCGACTAAAAACTTTATGCAAGAGATTGGTTTTAAGGAATTATATAAGCTGGGAACTCCTGCTCCTGAGGTTCGGTCTGGCCATGACTTTGGACTTCTGGTTAACATACCACCTGACCATAGTTATCACCAGTGTTCATAAGAGTGAATGTTAGCCCCCTCACCAAAGCTCAGACCACAAAATGGTAAAAAAAATTCCAAAATTGCCCCCTCAACCTTTGAGGGTGTAATGACTGCAGTCAGGCAGGAAGGTCCAGCACAATACTTGCATTCCATGAATAGATGGCAGTAGCGGTGTATCTAACAGAAATGGATTGACAAGCAGGCATGGGTTCAGAGCTTGAGAATGGCATGGAGTGCCATCTTGGTCAAACTATCACTACTGCAACCAGAGAAGATAACTGGAACATTGTACTATTGGAGTTGAGGTAGAAGGAAACCTGAGGGAGGGAATGTATGGAAGAGACCAGGCAGGAAATGGCCTGTGATCTGAGCACCCACCAGCCTCCCAGTATAGCCAGCGCTTTCAGGAGAGAGGTTAAGACCAATACTTACTCATGCAATGCATGGTAATAATATGGAGCTGTCTCTGCATAACTCAATAGATACATTAAATGTTTTAGTAGACAAATGCTAGAAAGGAATTGTTGCCAGGTGGGTAGATATTGATCTTCCACATTCTTAATGGATAACAAACAAATTTTAAGGATGTAATAGCCATCTCCTGCTCATTCACCCCCTTGAGCCTGCTCTACCATATATTTGGATCACGGCTGATTATCCACTTTAATGCCTTCTACACATAATAGCCCCCTGTAGAAAAATAGGCAAAAGGAGCAGAATAGACCATTCAGCTCCTCGAGCCTCTCCACAATTCAATATGAACATGGCCGATCATCCAACTTGGAACACATCCTGTCAACAAACAGAGAGGAATTCCTCTCCTAATCATGTATTCACCCCATCACTTACTAGCAATGCAACACCCCGTGCTTTTCTATTTGCCTGGGCCTTCCTAAACATTGAGTATCTTTCAATATCTTTCAATTCTCAGTCTTGGTCACTCTGTATCCACGGTTCCATAATGGCAATGAAATCATAGCTATCTACCTCTAATTGTGTCTTTAGATTATATACCTTATCAAGGGAAGCAGTGGCATAGTGGTAGTAAAGTAAACGAGTGATCCAGAGCCCCAGCTGACCTTCTGGGATGATAGGTTCAAATCCTACCATGGAAAATGGTTAAAATTTGAACTTAATTTTTAAAAATCTAAAATTAAAAGCTAACCTAATGATGACCATTTAAGCATTGCTGATTGAAACAGAAAATGTTGACAATCTCCTGAGATGCTGCTTGGCCTGCTGTGTTCATCCAGCCTCACATTTTATTATGTTGACAATCACAGTTGGCCAGGCAGCATGTTAGAGAGAGCAAATTAACATTTCAAGTCTAGATGACTCTTCATCAGAACTGATGAGAAGTGTGGAGGGAGCAGAATTTATGGAATAGTGTGTGGTGGCGGTTGGGGGGGGGGGGGAGTGCTGGGGGAGAAAGGGTGTTGATAGAGCAAATTAAGTGATTGGAATGTGAGAATGGCAGAACAATGGTGTGTCCAACTGCCAGACTGGAAAGAACAGACAGTCCCACTGGAGTTGGAGGAGGGGAGAGAGGACATGGCGACAGACAATGTAACAAGTAAAGCTAAAAGAAAGGGAAGGAATGGGTTCACAATCTGCTACCCCTTCCACACTTCAAGTCTAATCTGATGAAGAGTTACCGAGACTCAAAACATTAGCTTGCTGTCTCTCCATGGATGCTACCTGGCCCACTGTGATCTCCAGCATCTGCAGTAATTTGCTCCTAACCATTGTTGATTGTTGTATAAACTAATCTGGTTCATTTGATGTCCTTTGGGGAAGAAAAGTCTTCATTGAAATTGTACATATGTGAGTCCAGACATAGAAAAGTGGTTGACACTTAAATCTCAATTAGGGATTGATAATAATTACTGGCTTAACCAGCAATGTTCATGAATGCATAAATAAAAAAGCTTGCTCTAATACTGCATGTAGATAGAATGCCCTTAACTTTTTGACATTATTCCAATGTCAAAGCTTAGTTGGCACTCCCCATCTTTTTACTAACTTCACTTGTCAGTTTTCGACTTTCTCTTACCAGCTTTACCAATTTCCAAATTGGGTATCCAAATATTGGGTAAGCTAGATGTGTGTTCTCTCAAGCATAGGAGATCAACACACATGAAATGTTTAAGATGATCAAAGCAATGGGGTATTTAGGGGGAAATTAGCTCTAACCTTAAACTTGGCAATGGTGTCAGGAAGAATTTCTTCATCAAATATTTTAACACTTAAAGAGCTAAAACACACCATATCATATACAAAGATACAAATTAGGAGCAGGAGTAGGGTCACAGCGCCTTGAGCCTGTTCTGCCATTCAATAATCTCCACCTACTCCTCAATAAACTTTTATCCCTTTGTGTATCCAGAGTCCGTCTAGCTCTGCATTAAAGATACATTATATCTCCAACCTTACCATTTGTAACAAAAGTATAAGGGAGGATGAGGCTTAGCTCAGTTTAAAGTCCTCAGGGATTCACCAGAAGTGGGGAAAATATGGGATTCAGAGATGCTGAAGTTTGTGAAAGAGTGACTTTGATTTGGGTAAAACACAATGAGTTTCAGTTAGTTAAATGGAAGGAAGAGCGTATTATCAGGGAGGTGTAATATGACTAGGGAAGGTGGAAGGTTCCGGAGAGAACTTCCAAGTATTGTTGATGAAATCAAAGAGGACGGTGTTGTGATGGAAAGAGGCTGAAGGCTGTCGATGTGAGAAAAATCAGTTTCCAGCCCGTTCATAAGTCGGCACAGGACAAGATTCATAAAATCAGAGCAATATAGAATCATACAGTTTGGGAGCCTATCAAACCTGTAGTGTCAAAAATATACTATTACCCATACTCGTCCCACATTCCCACACTAGGCCCACAGAGCCTTAAGGCATTTCAAATGCTCATCCAATTTCTTTGTCAATGTTGTGAAGTTTCTCACCTCAATTACCCGCCCAGACAGTGCATTCCAGACTCCCATCACCCTCTTTAAAATATTGCCCCCCCCCTTCTTGTTCGTAACCCTTCAATGCTCCTTGTAATCTTATTCACCTTGATCAGATCCCCTCTTAACCTTTTCTGCTCCAAAGAAAACAACCTGATCTTATTCAGCCTCTCTTCATCGCTGAAATGCTCCATCCCGGGCAACATCTTGGCGACTCTCCTCTGCAACCCCTTGCCGCAGCATCAGGAAAACAATTTATAACACCTATAGCGACTATAATACCTCTGAAGGAACAAAATCTTCTAAGAGCTTTAACGGACGATAGTGCACCAACATTTAACACGTATTCACTTGTAATAATGAGAACAGCAGTGACCATAAGCCTGGTCAAAGAGCTGGGATTTAAGAAACACCTTTATCAGAGGAGAGAGAGAGAGGGAGATGGAAAAGCAGAGAGGCTTAAAGGTGGCACGTCAAAGTTTAGGACCTAGGGCCTAGGCAGCTGAAGCACAGTTACGTCTTGTTGAGTGACTGAAATCAAGAAATCCAGGAGGTGGGAGTTGGCAGAGGCCACAGATGTAGTAGGGTGTGGGGATCTAAAACTGAAGGTGATTGCAAAGTTACCATTCATGGAGAAAAACGTGGGTTTAAATATCACATCAAAGACTCGAACATACAATCCAGGTTGATACGCCTGTGCAATACTGAGTGAGTGAGAGGTCCTCTCTTCTAGTTGAGAATTTGAACTAGGGACATATCTAATTCCTAGGCGTCAAAGATCCCATAGCATATTTAGAAGAAAAGTAGAGGTGTTCTCCTCAGCGTTAAACGAGATTATATGATATTAAAACAATTTTGCTTGATATGATATTGATATTTCCCATATACATAAATTTACATGTATGTTTTCTGGCCATTATCTGTTGGTAGAGTAAGCTGTGTGAAAATTGGTTACCATCATTCTGAGTTTACAGTAATGAATATACTTCAGAAGAAAAGTGTAACCGGATGCTCAATATAAGATAATGATTGACAAAACAAATAGGGACTTTGAAAGAAACTTCTATCCCTTGAGAGTGCTGAGAATATACAACTTGTTTCTATGTGAAACAGTTGAGATAGCCGGCATAAACTCACTCAAGGGGAAGCTAAGCATATGAGAGAGGAAGGTATAGAGGGATGTTCTGATAGGGTTAGATGAGGAAGGAGAGGACAAGGCTCGAGTGAAGTATCAATACCAGCATGTTACAATCAGGCTGAATGGCTTGTTTTTGAGCCATGAATTCTGAAACTATATTGTTGGATTCTATTCTCTAGAATGCTCTGAGGCACCCTGAAGTGCTGTAAAATACTTTAGAAACTATTTTCCTTTAATCTGGACATTTTGTCAGTGAATGTGGGCTGGTGATTTTAATATTTTGATTGGATAGCTGCAAGGAGGATGGTTCAACATTGGCCCTGAGCTGTGGAAAACCAAAGACCTATTGTTGAATTCTGTCAGGAGAATTGAAAAAATCCTCATGTTACTTATTAACCAAGATAAGCTTCTTATCAAAAACTGAAGTCGGGACTCTCAAGAATTGCTATCAGAGGCAACGATTTTTCATCATAAACTTTCTGTCAGTGGAGACATTGTGCAATTGGCCTTCAATTATGTTGACAAGAAAGATAGATAACTGGTGTTCACCAGGTAATAAAGTTCGATTGGAGTACACAGCCAAAACATAGTGCAAAAGCGAGGATAGAGTAGGACAACTGTGCGAATTCAAATTGTGGGAATTATTCCTGGACTCTGATTAACATGTCTGCCTGATCTCTAATTTATCAAACAGCACTTAGACCTCTCAGCTCCAAAGAACTAAACAGCTACCTATCATACCACTCAGATAGAGACTCACTTACAATAAATGAATGAGTGTAGTGATTGTCTTCTGTGGCAAGAAGTGGTAGCCATTATATAAACAGCAAGATCCCACAAAGTAACATCGACATTGAGTTGACTAATCATCTCTTGGATTGAAGGACAAATATTCAGTACACTGTGAGCGTTCTCCTAGTATACACCATTTTGGAATCCAATCACTGAATAACTTTGAGCTATGATGCATGGTGAGTGTCATGTTTTTGTGAAGAACATGTGATACTGAGAAACTTTTGGTTCTCAAAGCACTCAGACACCATGGATTTTTCTCACCTCAAGTCTGCATCTGTTGTAGACTCTCTAATATGGGCTAATAGTTGTGAATGTTCAGCAACTGCATTATTGTTCACAGAATTATTGAATCACAGAATGGTTACAGCACCATAAGAGGACTTTCAACCCATCATAACCATGCTGACTATCTAGAAGGACAGCTTTCAACTCCCATTCCCATTTACATGTAGCTTTGCAATTGTTTCTCTTCAGATAATTAACCTAGAGTGATTGGAGGAAGGTATAGGGGAGATGCCAGAGGTAAGTTCTTTACACAGAGAGTGGTGTGTGTGGAATGCCCTGCCAAACACTTTAGTTACTTTTAAGTGACTCTTGGATAGGCACATGGAGGATATTAAAATGTAGGGTATGGAGGGTAGTTTGATCTTAGTAGGATAATAGGTTGGCACAACATTGTGGGGCGCAGGGCCTGGACTGTGCTTTACTGTTCTATGTTCTACGTTCTATGCTGTTTTGAAAGCCACGATTGAATATTGTCTCCATCTATTTCTTAGGCAGAGTCTTTCTTTAAACATGCTCCATAAAAAAAGTTTTTCTTTCCCATGCTTTTGGTTCTTGCAATTGGCTCAATGAGCTAACAAGGTGGTAGAAGGTAAATTAGTTTGAACTTGGTCCTTTTCCCTTCAGCAATTCCCAAGTTCTTCAGTAATATGTTCTTTCACCTTCTCCTGAATGGTTCGGTAGCACCTTAGTGTGAGACCTCACCTGTAGTCATGAACCTCCTGTTCATTACTGCCTTAAAGCGTCAGTGCAGATGACTAGGATGTTTAAAAGATAGGGAGAGGCTGAATAGGCTCAGGAGAGTCAGAGGCAGAGGGGTGGCTTTATAGAAGCTTATAAAATCATAAAGGGCATGGATAGGGTGAATAAGTTTTTTTCCCAGGGTGGGGGAGTCCAAAACTCGAGGGCATAGGTTTAAGCTGAGAGGGGAAAGATACAAAAGGGACCTAAGGGGCAACCTTTTCATACAGAGAGTGATGCATGAGCTACCAGAGGAAGTGGTAGAGGTTGTTAAAATTACAACATTTAAAAGGCAGAGATGATGGGAACTGCAGATGCTGGAGATTCCAAGATAATAAAATGTGAGGCTGGACGAACACAGCAGGCCAAGCAGCATCTCAGGAGCACAAAAGCTGACGTTTCGGGCCTAGACCCTTCATCAGAGAGCTAGTACTAAATAGAGGATCTGCTTGTAAGGAAATCATGTAGTATCTATGATAAGGTAAAGAGTATATAGGTTGTGGGAGCCTCTGGGAGTTAAACCCTACATGTGGTGCTTTTTTGTAAAGCATATGTATTAGCTGTAGAGAATAAAGGGTTAACCCTTGGATATGCAAACGGGAAACTGTGTCAATAACAGCCATCTTCCCATGAGAATGTAGGAGCTTTGAAGACAGGAACAACAGATTAAACCTTGTGCTGAGTTAGAATGCAATTAGTTAATATAGTGTCAATCAAGAATTATTTTGAAAAGTCCTAACACTCTAGACACATTGATTTCATACAGTAATGTAGCCCAACATCCTCCAGGACACCACACCAATAGACCTTTAAGAATAAAAATTAATCTGACACATGTTGCATTAAACTGTCAACGGTTTGCAACATAATAGACTGTATCTTAAGATGGGACACTCAGGTGGCAGTTATAGTGCATTTTGACAAACTTTACTGAGTCTCATTGAGTAGAAAGGTGTGGGGAAATGAACCAGTTTAATGAGATTGCAATTACATAATCCTTCAAAATTGATGCTGCCGGTAAAGAGAGATATTAAAAGCTAATAACATTCTGGGATTTCTAAATGCGGTGTTGAGAACAGAGCAACGGGGTGATGATAAACTTACCCACCGAAACTATCAGAATATTATTTGGGGTAACATTCTAGGGATAGGACATTAAAGAAGTAGAGAGCAGACAATATGGTTTCACTAACGGCATGTCGGATAGGAAAATAGAAATGAAAAGTGGCACATCGCAGCATAGATACAGTTCATACAGATCCTTATGCTTCACACAAGCCCCCTTTCAGTGATGCTTCATCTCATTGTTTCTGCACACCCCGCCTTTTCTTTTTCTCTCATCTGTTTGTCTGACTTTTGCCTCGTACGCTTTGTTATTCACCTCACCTCGCAAGTTGCACATTCCCAGTAGTCTCTCCTGAATTCCCTGTTGGATTTGTTAATGATTTAGACATATTTAAAGACTCCAATTTTGGAGTCCTCCACAAATGGAATCATCTTTTCATGGCTATCTATCAAAACCTTTCATGATTTTAAGATGATCTGTATGCTCACCTTCAGCCTTCTTATTTTTTAGGAGGACTGTTTCAACCTTTTCTGATCTCAGTCTGGTGTTGCCCTTGTCTGGATATTTTGCAGTGTCTCTATTGACTTGCTATTACTTGTTTATATTCTTTTCAGTCACCTCTGTTCCTATCTCAACTCATCTGCTGTTGAAAGCCACATCCATCTCTTTCTTACATTCTAGGCTTGCCCATTGCAACACAATCCTGACCAGCCTTCCACAGACTACCCTCTGTAAGCCTGAGGCCATTAAAATCTGAGACTCATGTCCTAGTTTACATCAAGTCTCCCTTATCCATTTGCTTATTGACCTACTTTGACTCCTGGTTTTTTATATGCATGTTTTCGATTCCTTACAGAGTCTTATTCTTCTACACCTCTGCAATCTTCCCCAGAGCAAACCTCCAAGATATTGCACTCCTTTCACTCAGGCACTTCCAGCAGCCTCTGAATTTAATCAGAGATAATGGGAACTGCAGATGCTGGAGAATCCAAGATAATAAAATGTGAGGCTGGATGAACACAGCAGGCCAAGCAGCATCTCAGGAGCACAAAAGCTGATGTTTCGGGCCTAGACCCTTCATCAGAGAGGGGGATGGGGTGAGGGTTCTGGAATAAATAGGGAGAGAGGGGGAGGCGGACTGAAGATGGAGAGAAAAGAAGATAGGTGGAGAGAGTATAGGTGGGGAGGTAGGGAGGGGATAGGTCAGTCCAGGGAAGATGGACAGGTCAAGGAGGTGGGATGAGGTTAGTAGGTAGATGGGGGTGCGGCTTGGGGTGGGAGGAAGGGATGGGTGAGAGGAAGAACAGGTTAGGGAGGCAGAGACAGGTTGGACTGGTTTTGGGATGCAGTGGGTGGAGGGGAAGAGCTGGGCTGGTTGCGTGGTGCAGTGGGGGGAGGGGACAAGCTGGGTTGGTTTAGGGATGCGGTGGGGGAAGGGGAGATTTTGAAACTGGTGAAGTCAACATTGATACCATTTGGCTGCAGGGTTCCCAAGCGGAATTTGAGTTGCTGTTCCTGCAACCTTCGGGTGGCATCATTGTGGCACTGCAGGAGGCCCATGATGGACATGTCATCTAAAGAATGGGAGGGGGAGTGGAAATGGTTTGCGACTGGGAGGTGCAGTTGTTTGTTGCGAACTGAGCGGAGGTGTTCTGCAAAGCGGTCCCCAAGCCTCCACTTGGTTTCCCCAATGTAGAGGAAACCACACCGGGTACAGTGGATACAGTATACCACATTGGCAGATGTGCAGGTGAACCTCTGCTTTATGTGGAATGTCGTCTTGGGGCCTGGGATAGGGGTGAGGGAGGAGGTGTGGGGGCAAGTGTAGCATTTCCTGTGGTTGCAGGGGAAGGTGCCGGGTGTGGTGGGGTTGGAGGGCAGTGTGGAGCGAACAAGGGAGTCACGGAGAGAGTGGTCTCTCTGGAAAGCAGACAGGGGTGGGGATGGAAAAATGTCTTGGGTGGTGGGGTCGGATTGTAGACGGCGGAAGTGTCAGAGGATGATGCGTTGTATCCGGAGGTTGGTGGGGTGGTGTGTGAGAACAAGGGGGATCCTCTTTGGGCGGTTGTGGCGGGGGCGGGGTGTGAGGGATGTGTTGCGGGAAATACGGGAGACGCGGTCAATGGCGTTCTCGACCACTGTGGGGGGAAAGTTGCGGTCCTTGAAGAACTTGGACATCTGGGATGTGCGGGAGTGGAATGTCTTATCGTGGGAGCAGATGCGGCGGAGGCGGAGGAATTGGGAATAGGGGATGGAATTTTTGCAGGAGGGTGGGTGGGAGGAGTTGTATTCTAGGTAGTCTTCCTGGACTGACCTATCCCCTCCATACCTCCCCACCTATACTCTCTCCACCTATCTTCTTTTCTCCCCATCTTCGGTCCGCCTCCCCCTCTCTCCCTATTTATTTCAGAACGCTCACCCCATCCCCCTCTCTGATGAAGGCTCTAGGCCCGAAACGTCAGCTTTTGTGCTCCTGAGATGCTGCTTGACCTGCTGTGTTCATCCAGCCTCACATTTTATTATCTGAATTTAATCACTCCCCTAACTTTTCAGCTGACCTGGGTCCTAAAATTTGGATTCTCTTCCCAAACCATCTGCGCCTCTCTACCTCTCTTCCCTCTTTCCTCTTTAAACCAACCTCAACGACCAAACTTTTTGTCGTCTGTCCTAATATCTTACTGCACAGTTCAAAATCAAATTCTGGTTGACAACACATTGTCTGGTGGTTATCTCATTGCTACTTGTCTGACAATTCTGTCTGCAAATTGATGGATGAAACTCCGTGTTTCATTTCAAAGGACGTCTTAAAGAGTACACAATGATTTGCAGCACATCGAGGTTGCAAAAAGAACTACATAAAAGTTCCTTATTTCTTTTCTTTCACCTTAGCATGTTAAAAGTATAAATTGTTGTGACTATTACATCATATCAGGTTCTGAGCTATATCGTGAGCAATGAATGCAGTGTAATCTCATCTGAATGACTGTGTTATGGTACCAAATTGTAATCTGAATAATCCTAATATTTTGCCTCTAATTTAAATTTCTGGATAGATTATTCAAAACATTTGGCCACTTAAGTTTCCACAGCAAATGAAATATGCATCTTTAGTCCTCCAAATGATCGAGTCTGATTTCACCATGACTACACAAACTCTCCCTTGGGTTCAGAAGGCATGGTTTTAAAATTTGGAAATGGTATATATCTAGAAAGTTTGTGAACTTTTGAAAGATTGTGTTAAATTTCAAAGGATGAAGATAGCTTGGAGATATGGGTGGACAAGAGGCAGGGGAAATTAGGAACTGTATTCTGACAGGGAAGGAAGAGAGTAGCAAAATTATAGAATTGTTACAGTGTAGAAACAGGTCATTCAGCCCATCGAATTGACACAGACTCTCAAAAGAGCATCCCACCCAGACTCCCCTCATCCCTGTATCCCTGCCTTTTCCATGGCCAATCCAATAGCCTGCACATCCCTGGACACTATGGGCAATTTAGCATGGCTAATCCACCCTGACCTGCACATCTTTGGATGAACCTGGAGCACCCAGAGGAAACCCACACAGATGTGGGGAGAATGTGAAGACTCCACACAAACATCTGAGGGTGTAATTGAACCCAAGTCCCTGGTACTGTGAGGAAGCAATGTTAAACACTCTGCCACCATGCCAGAGTACAATTCTGAAGGGAGTGAAGAAGTGCAGAGACCTGGGTGCATATGTTTATAAATTATTGAAGGTAAAAGGGCTGGTTGAGAAAGTGCTAATTAAAGCATAATGGTGCTGGATTCCTAAATATGGACATACAGTGCAAAAGCTGGGAAGTTACATTAATTTTTTAAGAAAATATGAGGTTTAGCCTCATCTGGAGCAGCTCTGGGTGCCACACTTTAGAGACAGTGCGGGAAACCATTGTCTAATGGATCCAAGGAGAAGGAATCTCAGTTATACAAATAGGTTGGACAATCTGGGGCTATTTTCCTTGAGAAAGGAAGGCGGTGACGAGAGTGGACAGGGATATTCAAAACCAGGAGGGGTCTGAAAGCAGGAGACAATTCTATTGTTTGCAGTACGAGAACCAAACGGCATAGATTTAAGATGACTGGCAAAAGGGACAATTGTGAGATGTTGAAAAACATTTTTTTGCAACAAGTGGTTAGGATCTGGAATGTTCTGCCAGAGACTGTGGTGGAGGCAGATTTAACTGTGGTTTTCAAAACGAATTTTTCATTATCAGAAAGGAAAAATATTGCAGGGTTTTTGGAAAAGGCATAGGAGTGGCATTATTGCTCTTGTGCACAGACAGCATAAACACGATGGGCAGAATGGTCTCCTCCTGTACTGCAACCATCCAATGGTTCTTTACCAGTCCTTTGAAACACCTCAAATGTTTCATTGGCATAAAAATGTTCTAAAAATACAAGTTGTAGTGCAAAGACCAGTGCTCTACCATGTACCTGAACTGCATGTTAATGGAACTGTGTGCCCTAGAGTAGAGAAGGCTATTTGGGGAATTAACAAAATATTTTTCAAATCATAAAATGTTTTCACCAGATTTTCTTTCCTCATCTTGGGGACTTTTGTCCCAAATTGAGTGAGGAACAAAGTTATCGAAAATAATTTTACACAGAGCATTGTTCAAGCATGGAATGCTTTGTCACAGGGAGTGGTTGACAGCGAAACCATCATTGGTTTTAACTCAAAGCAACTATAATTTGAAACAGCAAAAGGCTCTGGTTATTGGCAGAGTGGGGGTAGGGTGCACAGGATGGCTGAGTGCGTAGGTAGGTCATGGATTTTCCAACAACGGGCTAGCACCATGTTGATGGGCGGAGTGGCCTCAAGCTATGCTGTAATCCTCAGATGCTCTGGCTGTAAAAACACTGGAGGATGAGAGGTTGAAAATAGGTGTCGAATGGAGTGCGCACCAATAAGACACACTGTTGAAAGACTGCTTTTAGACACAATTTTGATCCAAATTGTTGAACAAAGATTTGCACAGATATACCACTTGAGTCTTGACCCGAAGCAATGTTGGCAGCATACATGGGCTCCTGGTACCCACGGCCTCCTTCCTTAGTTTTATAGCAGGCCATGTCATAGGCAATCCTTGGCAAGCTTCTGGCATTTCAAACGTTACAACAGAGTGATGCCTTGCTTTATTCTGACATCTCAGTTAAAGATCACATCAAAATGACATTGGAGCGTCTTCACTGCCCAACATATCCAAGGGCTGTCTGTTTTGAGCTCTGCCCCAATTCACATAAGGGATGCAGGCATCGCTGGATCAGGCTAGCATTTATTGCCCATCCCTAATTGCCCAGAGGACAATTAAGAAACTGGAGCAGATTAGGAGAGCAGATTTTCTTCTTAGAAGAAACTAAGGAGCCTGATGTGGGTTTTCCCAACAATTGACAACAACTTCATGGTCATCGCTCGACTCTTAACTCTGGATGTTAATTGAATTCAAATTCCATCATCTGCCATGGTGGGATCTGCTCCAGATGAGGCTAAACCTCATATTTTCTAAAAAAATTAATGTAACTTCTCCAGAAGACCATTGCTGGCACATTGTGGTGCTTGCCACCTTTGTCAGTACGTGGTGCTGGGTTAGGGGTGTTTGAGAGCCCTCACTACCACCAAACCTCTCTTGTCTTTGCTTTGTCTTGGATCTATCTAGTGATTAGTGGCAAAGAATACAGCACTGTTGAGTATTTACAGAAGAGGCTCTGTTCTTAGATAACAAGAAGGCTTAAAGTATATACCGATAATTAAAATTCCATTTGATCAGGCACATTGACTAGGGCCTTAGAGAGCTGGTACAGATCCATCTGCTCCCTTTGAAAACTACGGCAGAACTCCTTGTCTCCATGTGCAGACTGTGTGTGACTTCAGTGGAAAGGATGGAGCCAATATAACATGAACCTTAAACCTTCAGAGCCATTAACTTAGCCAACATGTAAGATTTTGAGGGGTCTTGACAAGGTGAATGCAGAGAAGATGTTTCCTTTGTGAATGAATCAGAATTTAGGGACACTACTTCAAAATGGGGGTTCTCCCAGTTGAGGTAGGGATGAGCTGGAATTTCTCCTGTTAATCTTTGGAATTATCTTCCACCCAGGGAGGAATGGAGGGTGAGAAAAGAGAGTTTTTTTCATAGCGAGGTGTAATGATCTGTCTGAAAGGCTGGTGGAAGCTGATAGAATAGTAACTTTGAAAAGAGTAATTCCTTACGGAGGAAGTCCTTACAGAGCCATGGGGGGAAGGACACAAAAAACCAGCACAGGCATGTTGGACCAAATGACTTTTTTCTAGGATAGGGCGACATGTTGTCCCTTCTTGCTGTGCCAAGATAGGATGTAAAATGTAATGAACATGCCGCTGTAGATGGTAATTGACACACTTGGCATTCAGGCTGTTGTCTTCCTCTGGACTTAACTTGAGTTAACGCACTCAGGCACCATGCTGCTTCACCAAGTAATGACTCACACTGGTTGCCTGTGGTTTGCTCTTTGCCAGACAACCATATTTTCCACTGATTGCTGAGCTGCTCACGGACTCCACCCGCCCCATTTGCACGCAAGCAGGAAAGCCCTGTTTATTTTTGTACGCCTTTCAACAACAAAGCAAACAGAAGCACAGTAAATATTGTGCTTTCTTTTTAGGGAAGAAAGGGGACAGGTATAAAACTGAGGAGGGGGTTAGAACTCACACAACAGCCTCCATTTCACAATATGATACAATGTCAAGATGCAACCCATACTCTGGGCTGACACTGCATTATATTGCAGACTATTTAGTGATATTTGTGCTGAACAGTGCAGCATAACTGGAGGAAGTTGTCCTGGATGTCTTTAACATTGACTGGGATTCCATGAAGTCTCATGGAAACCTCGTACTGATTGCAATGTACTGCCCTTAGCTGAGGAATCAGTATTTCTCCAAGCTGGATAACACTTGGAGGGTGCATTGAAGATGGCAAGGGCACAATGCGCTCAGGATGGAGATTTCGATGTCCACCACTAAGTGTGGCTCAGCAGCAGTATTACAGATCGAGCTGGTCGGCTCTTAAAAGACATAACTGCTGAGTGGGCCTGCAGCAGGCGGTGAAGGAATCAACAAGAGGGGAAAAACACACTTGACCTCATGTAACCAATATGCCAGCTGCAGATGCATCTGTCCATGGCAGTATCGGTAAGAATGACCGCTGGACAATCCTTGTGGAGACAAAGTCCCATCTTCACATTGAGAATAACCTCTATTGTGTTGTGTGGCACTACCACCATGCTAAATGGGACAAACTTCAAGCTGACCGAGCAATTCAAGATTGGGCTCCGTGCCATCAACAGCAGCAGAATTGTACTCCAGCACAATGTGCAAACTCATGGGCTGGCATATCCCACACTCAGCCAGGGATCAACCCTGGCTCAATGGAGTGTGCAGGAAGGCATGCCAAGAGCAGCACCAGGCATGCCTGAAAATATGGTGTCAAGCCACCAAACAAGAATACTTGCAGCCAAACAGCGAAAGCAGCAAGTGATAGACAGAGCTAAGCGATCCCACAATCAACAGATCAGATCTAAGACCTGCAGTCCCGTCACATCCAGTCATGAATGGTGGTGGGCAATTAAACAACTCTCTGGAGAAGGATGTACGACAAATATCCCCATCCTCATTGATGCAAGAGCCCAACATAAGGCTAACGGTAAGGCTGAAGTTTTCACAGCGATCCTCAGCTAGAAATGCCAACTGAATGATCCATCCCGGCTTCCTTTTGCGGTCCCCCGCATCACAGATATCAGTCCTCAGCCAATTCAATTCACTCCAAGAAATGATCAGAAGCACTGGATATTGCAAAGGCTATGGGCCCTGACAACATTCTGGCAATAGCACTGAAGAATTGTGCTCCGGAACTTGCCGCTCCCCTAGCCAGGATGTTCCAGTACAGTTACTACATTGGCATCTACCCAACAATGTGAAAAATTGCCCAGAAATGTTCTGTACACATGAGAAAAGGACAAATCTAACCATCTACTGTCGGAATCTACTTTCGATCATCAGTAAAGTGATGATAGAGGGAAGTGTCACTGATAGTACTATCAAGCAGCACCTGCTCAGCAATAACCTGCTCAGTGATACCCAGTTTGGGTTCCATCAGGGCCACTCAGCTCCTGACCTCATTACAGCCTTGGTCCAAACATGGACAAAAGAGCTAAATTCCCGAGGTGAGATGGGAGTGACAGCCTTTGACTTCATGGCCGTATTTGACCAAGTGTGGCATCAAAGAGCCCCAGCAAACTGGAATCAGCGGGAATCCGAAGGCAAATTCTCCAGTGTTTGGAGTCACACCTGGCACATAGGAAAATGGCTGTGGTTGTTAGAAGTCAGTCATTTCAGATCCAGGACGCCTCTGCAGGAGATCCTCAGGGCAATGACCTAGGCTCAACCAACTTCAGCTGCTTCATCAATGGCCTTCGCTCCATCATAAGGTCAGAAGTGGGGATGTTAGCTGCTGTTTGATCAATGTTCAGCACCATTTGCAACTCCTCAGGCACTGAAGCAATCTGTGTCCAAATGCAACAAGATCTGGACAATATCCAGGTTTGGGCTGACAAGTGGCAAGTAACATTCGTGCCGCACAAATGCCAGGCAGAGATCATCTTCAGTAAGAGATAATCTGATGACCATCCCTCTACATCCAATGGTGTTACTGACATTGACACCCCCACTGTCAACATCCTGGGGGTTACCATTGATCAGACACTCAAATGGACTCACAATATAAATGCTATTTATATTGCAGCTAGAAGAGCAGGTCAGAGGCTAGGAATAATGTGGCACTTAATTCACCTCCTGACTCCCCGAAGCTTGTTCCAAGTCAGTGTTTCAAGAAAGCCCATGACCACCTTCTCAAGGCAACCACATATAGGCAATAAATGACAGCCTCAGAGGTAATGGCATACCCTCAATTAAACCTCTGCCCTCTCAGGTGGACGTACAAGATTTCACCTGAAGGGAAGCAAAGAGTTCAAAGTTGACAGTTGGTGTCAAACCAATGTTTATCCTTCAGCCAACATCTTGAAGCAATGACTGTCAGCAAATTTCCATTTTGTGGGATCTTGCTGTGTACAACTTGGCTGTCGCATTTCCTATAATTACTTTAGTGACTACATTGCAAAGGGAGTTTTGTTGGCCTTGAAGCATTTTCAGAAGCTCCAGTACATCAACAATGACACAGAAATACACATCTCCCTTTGAATACCAGGTCAATCTTGCCCAACAAATGGCAGCTGGGCAACGCATTACTTGAGGAGACAGCACCTCACAGGCACTCATGTCATGTTTGTGAGCTGATGTAAGTACCTGCCACCATTCAGTTACCACAACAACTGAAAAGGATGTGCACCCTTTTATTGATGACAATCACACTGTGCATGAATGTGAGCATTTGGATCTCATAAGAACATAAAAAACATACATAAAGAGGAAGATAAGCCCCTCAGGGCTGCTACACCATTCAGTAAGACCATGACAGATCTCTGATCCCAACTCCACTTCCCATACTATCCATTTATCCCTTGATTCTCTTAAAGTCCAAAATCTATCGATGTCACCATTGATCTCTCCCGGATTATGTATTCACAATCCTCTGGGTTACAGTTTTTAACTCATTCAGCATTTGTTAATCAGAAATGTTTTGGGGAATGAATATCAGAAGTCTTGGACATGAAGTGTGCAATTATTCTCAAGGCAGTGGTAGATAGATACTTGATTACCAAGGGGAATGAAAGATAATCAGGGTATACTAGAATGTGGGGTTTAAGGTTAAATTCAGCTCAGCCATGACAGTGTTGAATGGTAGAACAAGCTCAAAGGTCAAGGGCTCAGTCTTATTCCTTGTTCTTATAGTCATACATACAAGGAGTTAAGATGTTGGATCAGTTACTATTTTGATGAATGCTGGAACAGGCTAGAGAAACTGAATAGTCTTCTTTTGATTGTTAAGTGTCAAAATGCATTTAGGCAGATCTGGATTCCCAATTAGAACTATATGGCTGAAGACTAATGTGTGGAACAGTGCTGACCTTGGGTATGTTTCATTGTTTGTGTGCCAGAGATCCTTGTACATTTATTTTCGTTATGCGATGTGGTGTCACAGACAAAGTCTGAATTCACCGCTCATCTCTAATTGCCCTTGAGCTGCGTGGCTTGCAAACATCATTTCAGAGGGCAGTCATGAGTCACATGTGGGCGAGGTCAAGAAAGGATGTCAGATTCCCTCCCTAAAGAACACTGGCGAACCAGATAGGTCTTTATGACAATCAGCGATAATCGTAAACTCATTTTTGCTAAGACTCATTTTATATTCCAGCTGTAATTACTGAATTCAAATACTGCAAAATGCCACCGTGGAATTTAAACCTTTGTCCCACAATCTTACTGTCTGCATTACTAGTCCAGTGATGTTACCATTACACCCAGCATCTCAGTTTCCTTCATGTGTTAAAGGTCATGCTTTCCCATGTAATAAACTGGATTGTTTCTTCCTGTTGTCAGCAGGCAAAACCAGAACGAAAGACAAGTACCGAGTGGTGTACACTGACCATCAAAGGCTGGAGTTAGAGAAGGAATTTCACTACAGCAGATATATTACCATTCGCAGGAAGTCAGAACTGGCAATTGCATTAGGATTGTCTGAACGGCAGGTGAGTGGGCCTCAGTACTGTGTAACCTTAGATGGAATTAGATTGAAGCATGCTGGAGGTGTGAGTCATCAGTAGTGCTCTGGGGTGTTGAGGCCTAGCAACTCACAAAATTGTGTCCCGTGACTGTGGATAACAATGGCCTCATTAAACTGACCTACCTGGAGGTGTTAATGTGTGTGTGTGTGTGTATGTGCGCATGCGTACACGTGTGCGTGTTTCTGTGTATGTGTATGTATGTGTTTGTGTGCGGGTGTGTTTGTGTGTATATGTGCATGTATGTGTCTGTATTTGTGTATGTGTCTTTGTGTGTGTCTCTGTGAGTGTGTTAATTTCCTGACTGTTGGAAAAAAAACTGCAGGACAAGTACATGAGGAATAAGAGGATGACTAGAATAGGAATAGGGCCAGTCAAAGACAGAAGTGGGAAGTTGCGTGTGGACCCTGTGGAGATTGGAGAGGTTTCTCATCTGTTTTCACTGAGGAACAGGAGAATATTGTAGAGGAGATGACTGAGTTACGGGCTACTAGAATTAAAAGGATTAAGGTTAGTAAAGAGGAGGTGTATCAGTTCTAGAAGGTGTGAAGGTAGATAAATCCCCTAGGCCAGATGGGATTTTTCCGAGGATTGTCTGGGAAGCTAGGGAGGTGGTGGCGGAGCCTTTGGCCTTGATCTTGGAGTCCTCATTGTCTACAGGTTTAGTACCAGAGGACTGGAGGATTGCAAATGTTGTGCCCTTGTTCAAGAAGGGCAGTAGGGATGACCCAGGTAATTATAGACCTGTGAGCCTTACGTCTGTTGTAGGAAAAATTTTGGAAAGGGTTATAAGAGATAGGATTTATAATCATCTAGCAAGCAACAATTTGATTGGAGATAGTCAGCATGGATTTGTCAAAGGCAGGTCGTGTCTCACAAACGTCATTGAGTTTTTTGAGAAGGTGACCAAGCATGTCGATGATGGAAGGGCAGTTGATGTGGTGTACATGGACATCAGTAAAGCCTTTGATAGGGTTCCACATGGTAGGCTATTGGAGAAAGCACAGAGGCATGGGATTGAGGGAGATTTAGTAGTTTGGATTAGAAACTGCCTTTCTGTAAGAAGGCAATGACTGGTGGTTGATGGAAAATATTCAGCCTGGAGTCCGGTTACTAGTGGTGTGCCTCAAGGATCTGTTTTGGGACCACTGCTGTTTGTCATTTTTATAAATGACTTGGACGCAGGCATAAGTGGATGGGTTAGTAAGTTTGCAGATGACACGAGTGGTAGACAGTGTGGAAGAATATTGCAGGTTGCAGGGAGACTTGGATAAACTGCAGAATTGGGCCGAAAGGTGGCAAATGGAGTTTAATACGGATAAATGTGAGATGATTCAGTTTGGGAGGAATAATAGGAAGGCAGAATACTGGGTCAATGGAAAGATTCTTGGTAGTGTGGAAGTGCAGAGGGATCTTGGTGTCCCTGTACATAGATCCCTGAAAGTTGCCACCCAAGTTGATAGTGCTGTTAAGAAGGCTTACGGTGTGTTAGATTTTATTAGTAGAGGGATTGAGTTCCGGAGCCGTGATGTCATGCTGTAACTGTACAAAACGCTAGTGCGGCCTCATTTGGAATATTGCGTGCAGTTCTGGTCACCCCATTACAGGAAGGATGTGGAAGCATTAGAAAAGGTGCAGAGGAGATTTACCAGGATGTTGCCTGGTCTGGAGCACAGGCCCTATGAAGAAAGGCTGAGGGACTTGGGTCTGTTCTCATTGGAGAGAAGCAGGCTAAGAGGAGATTTAATACAGACATACAAGATGATCAAAGGATTAGATAGGGTGGACAGTGAGAGTCTTTTTCCGAGGATGATGACTTCAGCTTGTACAAGGGGGCATAGCTTCAAATTGAGGGGTGATAAATTTAAGACAGATGTCAGAGGTAGGTTCTTTACTCAGAGAGTGGTAAGGGCGTGGAACGCCCTGCCTGCCAGTGTAGTGAACTCAGCCACATTAGGGGCATTTAAACAGTCCTTGGACAAGCATATGGATAATGATGGGATAGTGTAGGGGGAGGGGCTTAGATTAGTTCACAGGTCAGCGCAACATCGAGGGCTGAAGGGCCTGTTCTGCACTGTATTGTTCTATGTTCTAAGTTTTCATAAATACTATACTGTAACAAACAAACTAAAACCAACATGGATCCAATGCTGCTTAAAAGGCTAATTATACACCAAACTGAAGGATAAACTAAATAATTGGTTCAATTATGATATGCCGTGTGACAATTTATTTTTGCTTAATGCCACATTTCTGACAGATCAGTAGCAAAATAAAATCTAAAGGTCCTCAAGCTGCAAGTAGGCTCACTTCTTCTTGCCACATCAAACTGAATCTTCCGACTTTTTGTTTGAAAGCTGTTCTGAGTATTCTAGAACTGAAACAACCTCATTTTAGATTTCCACAAGGAACGTGTTTTTTAATTGGTCCTTGATGTTTAAATGTTGAAAAGTGCTGTTGATTCCGTTTCCTTCCATTTGAACAGGAGACAAACTGTTACAAACATTTTGATCAGTTATTACACAAAAACAGCTTTTACCCTCTCACCCATCCCTTCCTCCCACCCCAAGCCACACCTCCATTTCCTACCTACTAACCTCATCCCGCCTCCTTGACCTGTCCGTCTTCCCTGGACTGACCTATCCCCTTCCTACCTCCCCACCTATACTCTCCTCTCCACCTATCTTCTTTTCTTTCCATCTTGGGTCCGCCTCCCCCTCTCTCCCTATTTATTCCAGAACCCTCACCCCACCCCCCTCTCTGATGAAGGGTCTCGGCCCGAAACGTCAGCTTTTGTGCTCCTGAGATGCTGCTGGGCCTGCTGTGTTCATTCAGCCTCACACTTTGTTATCTTGGATTCTCCAGCATCTGCAGTTCCCATTATCACTGTCCCTGTCTCTGGAGTGTTTGAGAGGGACAGTGTCAAAGGCAGCTTTACTTGCAGTTAGAATGAGTAGAGAAAGCTTTACTCTGTATCAAATCCCTTGCTGTACTTGTCTTGGGGTTGTTTGACAGGGACAGTTGTTGGAGCTTTCCATTCAGTTTAAAGGAGTAGAGAGAGCTTTACTCTGAATCTAACCCTGAGCTGTATCTGAGCTGAGTGTTTACTGCAGACAGTGTAGATGAAGCTTTATATCTACCCCCTGCTAAAAATGCCAGAGTTTTGCGTTCCTAGTTTGATTCAAACAGTCAAAATATGAAGAAACGTCTGGTTATTTAACATGAAGTGGTGCAGAATGTTTTGATGAAAACTGAGTATTCTCTTCTCTTGCTCTGTTCCAGGTGAAAATCTGGTTCCAGAATAGACGAGCAAAAGAGAGAAAAATCAACAAAAAGAAGATGCAGCAACAGTCCCAACAAGCCAGCACGACAACACCCACTCCACCTGGAGTCCCTGGCACTGCACCAGCCATTGGCCTGGTCAGCAGTAGCAGTAACCTTGTCTCCCAATCCATTCCACTGACTATCAAAGAAGAATACTTGTCCTAACTCAACTCTTCTCCTTACACCTCCTGTACAAGATGCCCCACTCCATTCTGGATTGGCTACACCACAGTTTGAGTAAAGAAAAGACTTGTCTCTGAAGCTTTGTGCTTCAGGAAGTGACACTACTTAACCCTCAGGAGTGGTGCCTTCATTCTCCCCCCCCTCAACACCTCCAGAGGGTGGTGAGGGTGGCAAGGGGGAAGGAAGGGCCAGTGCATTTGGGATCAAGGCTTGAACTCTGACCTCTGCTTTGTGGTGGATGAAAATACATTGAAAAACCTGGGAAGTGGGGGGTACACAGAAATGGAAGGAGGACTTCTGTCTTGAAATGGAGACTTATTGTATGCAGTGTATCTTTCTGAAGGCTGCATTCAGTAACAATATGGGGCTCCAAGCGGGATAAGGGTTGCTTCATCAAGCATCTTTCTCTGCTGTTGTGAATGCTGTTGAATTTGTTTTTGGATAGGCTGTAATATATTTCTTGTGGTTAAGGGCTTGTTTATTTTTTAAGAAAGAATATATTGTTTAAAATGTTGTATTACACCAGAAACTCACAACATTTTCAAATTGGACTTCTAAAAATGGTTTGTTGGCAAGGAATACTCTTCAGTTTTGCTGCTTTTCACATTTTGTTCCATAGCCTCGGTCCTCAGGAATCACTTAGAAGTGGTTAAACAACAACTTGCATTTATATAGCACCTTTCGCAAAGTGAAATGTCCCCACGGTAAATGTGAACACCCAAGATATCTCAGAAGGTATCAGGGACTGGTGATTAAAAGCTTGGTCAAAAAGTGAGGTTTGTAAGGAGCATTGTACAAGAGGAGAGGGAGTGGTAGAGGGCTTAACGGAGGGAATTTCAGAGCTGAGGGCGGGGCTGACCAATCATGGAGTGACTAACATCCAGGAGGAGGAAGAGGCTGGGTTAGAGCAGATAGAGATCTTAGTGAGCTTACAGAGATCTTGGGGATGCGGCACGGGATGGACTTTTTATTCTACAGAAGAATCTGGACACAAGGATGTGAATTTTATATCTTGGTGTTAATGGCCTGGCTAGGGAGATGAATCAGCGGAACTCAGTGAATTAGGATGTGAGCAGGAAAATTTCGGATGAGGTCAAGATCATGGGAGGAGGAAGATAAGAGGGCAGACAGTGGGCTGTTGAACAATTAGAGTCTGTAGATAATAAATTAGTGGTTTTCTTTTTGATGAAGAATTTCTAGGTTTGAGTTCCACACCTGGGCTTGATGGCCATGAATCATAAGAACCTTACAGTGTGAAAGCAGGCCATTTAGAACAGCCTACCCACACCCACCCCATCCCCTATCACTGTAACCTTGCATTTCCCACGGCCAAGCCACCTAGCTTTCTCATCCCTGGACACTATGGGCAACTTAGCATGGCTAATCTGCCTAACTGTTCTATTTTTGGACTGTGGGAGGAAACCGGAGCACTCGGAGGAAACCCACGCAGACACGGGGAGAATGTGCAAAATCCAAACAGACAGTTATCTGAGGTCGGAATCAAACCCAGGTCCCTGATGCTGTGAAGCGGCAGTGCTAACCACTGAGCCACTATCACACCCCTGCCAGATGGTACGCTTACAATGTGGCCAGACTGGTTGATTATCAGTCTGTAAATCCTTCCCATGTCCCTGATGATAGGTAGTAAGAACAGGAGAGCATCCATAGGCATTGACAAACAGCCGTAGGACTTTGATCAATACAGGACCCTGATGAAGGGTCCTGACCCAAAACATTGACTTTCCTCCTCCTTTGATGCCACCTGGCCTGCTGCATTCCTCCAGCTCCACACTGTATCAACTCTGGCTCTAGCATCTGTAGTTCTTGCTATCTCCATACTTTAATCATCGAGGTAAGCCTGTCCAATGGAAGGCCATAGCCCAATCTTTGTAAATATTGGTATGTGAGAACAGACAGATAGCTAACAAAAGCAGGAATGCAGGAACACAAATCTTTACATGTAGCTGGCCAGGTCCGTGCTCTTGGCCATTTGAAAATACCCAAGAGGGCAATTAAGAGTCCATTAAAGCAAGTAAGCTGGTAGGTGTCCTTCCTGCAAGGACATTTGAGAATTAGATAATCTTTATAACAATGAACACATAGTCACTTTCAGACTAAGTTTTAATTGGATTCAAATTTCTCCTTTGGCCATAATGGGATTCAAACCTATTCAACCCCAGAACATTATGTTGGGGGCCTGGATTATGAGTCCAGTGATATAATCACTACACTTTTACCTTCCTATGAATCACAAGCACGACCCACAGTGGACCATAAATGCTGGCCTAGCCAGTGACACCCAAATCCCATGAATGAAGAACGAAACGACCACACTGAGAATTTTATAGGATGTAGAGCTCAGAAAGATATTGTTCAGTACAGCTGGGCCACACCAAAGTTCCAGCTCCATGTGAGCCTTCATCTCACTTATATTCATCACATCCTATGACCATAGTGTTTTCTTCAAATCATTTCTTATCGAAGTTCCCCTTAAATGTACCCTTACGATGTTGATGGGCTGAAAGGCCTTTAAACATGATGTAGACCTCTATGACAATTTGCTACAATTGCTCCTTACAGCAGCGTTTTTCACATTCTTACCACTGTCCTGGTAATGATGCTCCTCTTGAACTTGCCAATGGATTTGGAAATGGCTGCATGGAGGCTGGTATCCCATCATCAAGTTGCCCTTTATTTACCTTTGCACAGTACATTGGCTGTGACCAGCCCATTCACAGTCAGTCCCTGCAAGACAGGAAACTCTGAACCCGCTGTTTCTATCTGTCATCCAGGACTCCCTGATCGGCCTAGGTCAACAACTCCAATCAAGAAACTCATAATCAAGAAGATCCACCTGGGTCTAATCACTAATCACTAATTCTAATCAGATTTATTACTGACCAGATTATATTTATGATTTTGGTCTGTCTCTATAACAATCCAATCAGACCCTGTCATAATCTTAAAGAGCTTGATTAGGTCATGGCTGAATGAATAAATAAAAGCTACTGCTTGTGGTCATGAGATCCACATTTTCACCACTCACTCACTTCTCCTGAATTCCTACTGGATTTCATTAGCAAGCATCTTATGTGCCAACATATTCTGGAGTTGGCCACAAGTCAATTAACTGGGTAATGCCAGGCTATGCAGAATTTTGATTGTGGTGGATTCAAATATGGTTACGGCTTGACATTTAATAGCATTTCTGTCACTGAATTCCTTATTCCAATGTCCTGGGGTAATCATCAACCAGAAACTAAAATGGATCAGCTATATTGATATTGTGACAGCAAATGCAGGTCAGAGGCTGGGAATGCTGCAACAAACAATGCACCACCTAACTCCCCAAAACCTGACATCATCTACAAGGAACAGGACAGGAGTGCAATGGAATACTCTCCATTTGCTTGGATGAGTGCAGCTTCAACAACACTCAAGCAGCTTGACAGCATCAGGCCAAAGGGTGCCGCTTGTTTAGTGTAATATCCATGAAATCCAATGTTCACTCCCTCCATCACGGACAGTGGCAGCAGTGTCTATCATCTACAAAATGCAACTCACTGAGGTCCCTTTGACAGCACTTTCCAGTCTCTCGATTTATACCACCTAGAAAGAGAAGAGTCAGCAGATACATCGGAAAACCACTGAAAGAAAATTCTCCCCAAAGTCATACACCAGCCTGACTTGGAACTATGTCACTGCTGCGGCACTGCTGCTGGGTCAAAATCTTGGAACTCCCTTCTTGATAGCACTGAATATCTCCCTACACCGCAGGGACCCCGGCAGGTTAGAAGAAGGCAAACCAAGGCCTTCTCAAAGGCGACTTGGGTTTGACAATAAGTTCTGGTCCAACCGCTGAATCCACATCTTGTGATTGATGAAAAAGAAACATTTCAAAACATCAGCTTTCAAATGATAAGGAATTCTGACTGTTGTGAAAGTTGCTGTAAATGCAAGTCTGTTCTCTTTGTTTTTCCTTTCTCACGGTGGGTATCTCTCCTGCCTCTGAATCAGATGGTTGTAGGTTCAAAACCCACTCTAGAGATTTGATCAGAAACATTCAGACTGACAATCCCCGGTGCATAACTGCAGGAGTGCCACACCGGCACAGGCACCATCTTTTGAATCAGATGTTAAACCGAGGCACCATCTGCTCTCTCAGGGGAGAAGCGAATTTCTCCCTCAACCTCTTGCAAGTAATTATCCATCGATCAATGTTAGCAATAATCAGGTCATTATCACACTGCTATTTAGTAGGTGCTTGCTGTGCACTATCTGGTGTGTTTCTTCCATCACAGCAGCAACCACATTTTAGAATGACTTTATTCTTGAAGGTGTTTTGTGAAATCCTGAGGTTGTGAAAGGCATTACAGAAATGAAAGTCCTTTCTTTGCCTTGTTGTCATATCTGGTTAGTATTTTGATAAAGGGACCAAGTTGCCTCAGGACTGCAGATGAGTAAAACACTGAGTTGCAAGACTGAGTGCACATGTGCCACTGATATAGAAACATCCACACTGCCATTGCAATGGAGGTAGTCTGTTCTGTCACGATGAGCAGAGATAAAATCGTCACTCTGCTCATGAATGGTTTCATAGAAATATGATTCTACTTGAAGCTGGTAACACTTATCTGGGGGTTGGTTAGCTGAGTTGGCTGGATGGCTGGTTTGCGATGTCACCTTGAAGGGCTCTCTTTCTCAACTTCTCCCCTTGCCTGAGGTATGGTGACCCTCAGATTAAAGCACCATTAGTTACCATCTCTAATGAGCAGGACTATGACAACTTTACCAGCTATTGTCTGTCTGACAAAGTGAAGCATAGCAACTCTGATCAGCAAAATGGAGGATCTAAAGTTTGCATCAGTTTTGCAGAAAAAAGGTGTTTAATTGATATTTTGTTGCAATATTGAGAATGCCTTGCTTATTAGAGAAGCACAATTTTGTTCTCACTGCGCTGAGCGTATGTTTGAGAGGACTCTGCTCTACACTGGAGGGTACATCAGAGTCTGTGAAAAACTAGGATTTTGTGCCATATCCCTGTACAGGTTTACTCAGAAATTGGCATCTTCTCATTTCCATGGCTGTCCTATACACACGGTTGTAAGCCAGATGCCAGGTTTTGGTAACGTATAGTTTATGATTCAGAAAGAAAATGGGTTTTCATCCTGAACTCATCAGGATATTTCACAAGAATACCAACACAGCAGGGAAACTGACAGTTATGTTGCAGGAGAGGAGAATGCCGATTAGAAGGCAAGTGGACTATGATTGGCTAAGGTGATTGGCCTGAGAGAATGCATGGGTACATTCTACCAATCTGCTACCAAGAAGAATCTGCTTGTAAACATTTACACGATAATAGGCTCTGCATTCTCAGGTGGAGGCAAAAGACTCCACGGCATCATCTTAAAGAAGAGCAAAGGAATCTCATCTAGTGGTGTACCCAGTATTTGTCCCTCAAACAAGATCACTAAGGATCCAGATTACAACTGGTCATTATCTTGTGGCTGTCTGTGTGATTTTGCAGTGTCAAAATTGGCAGTGTGTGTCCTACATTGTAACAGTGACTACATTTCAAATGTACTTCATTGATTTCATGTCCACAGTTCATGAAAGGCGATCTAGAAATTCAAGTTAATTCCTCTTCTACTGACTGTAACTGCCGCTTTGAAACAGAGCCGTTTTTTTCACAGGAGGGTCTCTGATGGATTATATTTGAAAATCACTGTGTTTCTTAAGCCTTGCATGTAAGACGGGCTGGTGTCTTTTTTTAAAATAAAATACTTTCTCTGATCTGATAGTGTTTTATTCATTGGACTGTTTAAACAGACATTTTCAGTCAGTCTTTCCTGCTTGTGGCTTGTACAGTCTGGGTGAAGGGACTGAGGACATTGTTACTACTTTTGTAGATGACACAAAGATAATATTGAGGAAGGCGGGGAGGCTGCAGAAAGGACTTGAACATTCAAGAGGAGTGGGTAAAGAAGTGGCAGAAAAAATGCCATGTGGCAAATATGAGATTATACATTTTAGGGACAGAAGTGTAGAATATTTTCTAAACAGGATAGGTCATCAGAAATCTAAAGTGCAAAGGGACTTGGGAGTCCTATCTCCAGACTCTCTTCAAGTTAACATGAAGTTTCAGTTACAACAAGGCATGGTGCTGGATGATCCAGCTTCATACTTTGTTATCTGGGATTCTCCAGCATCTGCAGTTCCCATTATCTCATGAAGTTTCAGTGGCAGTTAGGAAGCTAAATGCAATATTAGCAATCATTTCAAGGGAGCCAGAAAACAAGAACAGTGGTATATTGCTCTATAAGGCTCTGGTCAGACTGCGTTTGGAATGTTGTTAACATTTTTGAGCTCCATTTCTAAGGAAAGATGCACTGGGTCTGAGTAGGTTTATGAGAATGATATTGGGGATGAAGGGCTTGTTGAGGACTCTGGGCCTGTACTCAATGGAGTGTAGAAGGATAACAGACTACTGAGAGGCCTGGATAGAGCGGATGTGGAGAAGATGTTTCCACTTGTAGGAGAGACTAGGATCCGGGTGTACAGTCTTACGGTGAAGCAATAACACTTTAGAACTGAGACGAGGAGGAATTTCTTCAGCCAGAGGGTAGCAAATCTGTTGAACCCATTACCACAGAGGCCTGTGGAGGCCATGTCATTGAGTGTATTTTAAACAGAGAAAACAGATTTGTGAAAGGTGATCAAACGTTACAGGGAGGAGGCAGGAGAATCGGATTAAGAAGCATACCAGCCATGACTGACTGGCACAGCAGACTTGACAGACTGAATGGCCTATCCAAATATTTTGGTCATTAGATTATTTATTCTTTCTCCCCAGGAACATGAGAAGGCCATCATATCCTGCGGCCCCTTCTCCCACTCAATGACATTGTGTTCAATATCTGTCCATTTACCAGCTGAGGGTTGCCCAACTTTTATTATCCCTCTGTATCAAAACATTTATCAATGGCAGTTTCGAAATTTTCAATTGATATACTACACCACACCCAATCCTCACTCTGACAACCCACTCCAGCTCCCCCACTGTTAACAGCTACTAAAATAATAGGAGTAGGCCATTCAGCCCTTCAAGTCTGTTCTACCATTCAACATGATTATGACTGATCATCCAACTCAGGCCCCCGTTCTTGTTTTTGCCTCATACCCTTTAATCCCTTTAGGCCTAAGATCTATCTCTAACCCCTTCTTCAAAATATTCAATGTTTTGCCTTCAGCCACTTTCTGTGGCAGAGAATCCCACAAGCTCACCGTTCTCTGGGTGCGGGTTAAATTCATGGTCATGTTAGAGGGAGTGAGGTGAATCGGGCAGTGAGCAGTCACATACGGAGCATGATCCAGAATGGACCAGATGGGTTGAACGGCCTGGTTCTGTGCAGGAACACTCAATGAAGAGAAGGTGCATGTGACCATTAATGATCATTAATAGCAAGCACTGAAGTACATGTGTATTTAGTTTCTATCCAATTTCAGGTCCAAAGGATGACGCAAGGCAACACACAAATGAGTTTTATAATTGAGAATTGTCTGTGGTTCTGATAATCTAAAGTTCTATTTGCATGAAATACTGGATCTGATGGCATTTAGTTTAATTGAAGAAGACCCAAGGTTTGCTTTGGAGACTGATGAATATTACACATGATCACCATTCTTGGACACCGTCCTGTCTCACTGAATGGTGAAATGAGCCCTTTAGGTTAGATCCTGCTCACATCTTCTCATTCTGCAAGTAGTTGACAGGCTGCACCCAACTGTTGGGATGGTTTAGACAAAACTGACCCCTGAGGATTGCTGAAGGTTTTCATCATCAATGACAGCAGTCTCATTAACAGAAGGTGACCACGTTAATGTCTCCAACTTCACTTCACTTCCTACCAACACAACCACATCAACTCATATTGTTTTTAAAGCAATCAGGCATTAGAAATTCCATTGTTTGCTTATGACGAGCTCCTCATATTATGTACGTGTCAAATACTGCTGAGGTTATTATAAGAGCTGTAACTCATTGGTAACACTTTCTCATTTTTACAGTTGTAAGTTCAAAGACTCAACACATACACCAGCCTTACACTGCCAGCATAGTGCTGAGGGAGCTCTGAAACTTTGGATAATCCAGCCATTTGTGTTGTGCATAGGATACTACTGCTGTTATGTAAGCACTTTAGGACCCGAAGCAACATTGTGAAGATGTTATGGTCTTGCACATCCCTTAGCATCAACAGCCTAGTGTAGGTGGAGTTCAGGCATTGTTTCTGGAAGCCTCATATGAGCACATGGACATGAACACAGAAAGAAGGTAGATTATTAACTTTGACCATAAGTCAGAACCTGATATATCCATGATATTACGTGCAGAAGTATTTGAGATGATTGCAAACTTTAAATTTTAAGCGTGAAGACAACTCTTAATATTTCCTTCTCCTCAACCAGTCTGTACTGAACTCAAACTCAGAGTGTAGCGTCATGATGGGGAGGTGATGGCTTAGTGGTATTGTCACTGGACTGTTAATCCAGAGACTCAGATAATGTTCTGGGACCTGGGTTTGAATCCCACAATAGCAGATGGTGGAATTTGAATTCAATAAAAATATCTGGAATTAAGAATCTAATGACAACCATGAATCCGTTGTTGATTGTCGGAAAAACCCATTTGGTTCACAAAGTCCTTTAGGGAAGGAAACTGCCATTCTCACCTGGTCTGGCCTACATGTGACTCCAGACCCACAGCAATGTGGTTGACTCTGAACTGCCCGCTGGGCAATTAGGGATGGACAGTAAATGCTGCCTAGCTAGCAATGACCTTATCCCATGAACATATAATGTGCAAAAACACCTTACACTAAACCAGCGTGGTACATACTGCCTACCATGCTTCCCAACATTACCATGGTGGCTACATTTCCGAAAAGAATTTGATTAATTGAGTAGACTTCCTGAGGTCATGAGATGTGCCAGGCATTGACAAGTTATTTATTTTCTATCACATAGCAACTTGTGAAGAGCTGTGGAATTCATTTCCCTTTGCCTGAGAAACATTAACAGGGTTGCACATGATAGAGAGTTCTGAGCTTATATCTCAATCAGCATGACACAGTAATGTGAACAAGGCATTACATTAAATGCTGCAAAACTCCCGCAACATTGAATACAAAGCCATTTAATTCAGGTTAAAGTTGCAAACAATTAAGGTCTATTACAGCTGTTACAAGGATGACTTTATGAAGCACTTTTAAACAAGCTGGTATACTTATATCACACTCACTCCTCGTTAACCTACAGCACATTGCCATAATTTAATTCTTAAATACACACAGAGGTTGTATACCAAGAACACAGTCAATGGGTGTTAGTGCTAACTGAGTTATAAATGACAGATACAGTTTCCTGGCCCCATTGTTTCTCACTACATGAGCTGTGAAATGCTCAGCATCTTGGCGGCTTTTCTGGATAGCTACTACCATGAAGTATAGAATAATATGTTTCACTCCCAACCTGATTTAGTCAACAACTACAAGAAATTGCATTGAGAGAAAAAGACCTGCATTTATATAAATAGCCTCACGACCACCAGTCAGCCAATAGCACTTTACAGCCAATCAAGTGAAATCACTAAGTAAAAAGTGAAAGAGCTGTGGATGCTGTAAATCAGAAACAAAAGTAGAAATTGTTGGAAAAGCTCAGCAGGTCTGGTAGCGTCTTCGGAGAGAAAACGGAGATTATGTTTCGGGCCCAGTGACACAACACTGGGTTCTGAGGAAGAGCTGACTCAACCCGAAACATTAACTCTGATTTCTCTCCACAGATTCTGCCAGACCCTGAGCTTTTTTTAGCAATTTCTATCTTTGCGAGTGAAGTCGCTGTTGCTTTGTAGAAACCGAGCAGCCAATGCGTGCACAGCAAGACTCCACAAACAAAAATGCGCTTATGGGCAGATGCTCTGCTTTTGTGGGATTGGTTGAGGAATAATGTTTAGCTCACCAGCTCTTCTTCCATCTTTTGAATGAACGCTGCCTGCCCTCTCAGTTAGACCTGACTTTGAGGAAGAAAAGCAGAACTGCAGTCAGTGGGAAAACTCTTGAACTGGTTGGAATTGTACCTGGCACATGGCTGTGGTTGTTAGAAGTCAGTCATCCCAGCTCCAGGAAAGCTCTGCAGGAGTTCCTCAGGGTAGTATCATGGGCCGAACCATCTTTACTTGCTTCATCAATAACATTCCCTCCCATCATAAGGTCAGCAGTGAGGCTGTTCATCAATAATTGCACAATGTTCAGCACAATTCCTAACTCCTCAAATACAGAAGCAGTCAATGTTCAAATGCAGCAAGACCTGGACAATATCTGGGTTTGGGCTGACAAATGGCAAGTAATATTTGTGCCATGCAAGTGCCTGGCAATGATCGGCAGAAAATGTAAATGTTTCCCTTAATAGTCTATAGCATAATCATCACTGACTGTCCCCTATACTGAGGGTTACAATTGACCAGAGACTGAGCTTACCCAGCCATATAAATACAATAACTAAAAGAGCAGATCACAGTTTAAGAACTCTGCGATAAGTAATCCACTCCCTAAAGCTTGTCCATTGTTTGCAAGGCACAAGTAAGGAATGCGATGGAATACTCCTGAAATGTCTGTGTGAGTGTGGCTCCAACTATTCTAAAGAAGCCCAGTATTATTAAGGAAAAACATAACCCTTTGGCCAACAGCACATCCACTGTCTTACAACTCTACTCCCTCCACCACAGGTGCACAGTGTGGACCATCTTTAAGATTCACTTGACGAGTGAAACTCACCGAAGCTCCTTAGACAACAGCTTCCAAAACCATGAAGATTACCGTCTAGGTAAGAGATGGTGAAGAGATACATGGGCACATAACCACCAGAAAGTGCTTGTCCAAGTCGATTACCACCCTGAGTTGTAAATAGATCACCGCTCCTTCACTATTGCTAAAGATATTGTAAAGGAAAAGTTTTGTAATGAAGATAAGCAGGACACTTTTCAGTGCCACTCTGAGCAATCATTTATCTCTCAATCTACAGCCTGATGGAGAAATTATTTAACCGTGTTTAAAATGGCTGTAAAGCATTTGGAATTCGGTTTAGGTTTCATGAGAGAATTCCCATTTTAAGGCTCAATGCATTCATTGAGAGAAGGCTTGTCACATAAACAGGGTTAGGTGCTAAGTTTTTCTCCTAAGTCTTTTTCATTTTTTCTAAGGGTAGTTCTCATGACTGGTAAAACCCTGGGCCTGAGTCTGACCTTAACCATGATCTTGGCCCCATTAATAATCCTGATCCTAACCATGAGCAAACCCAGACATCAATCCTTACCATAACTCAGAACAGAACCTGAGTCCTAACTTCAACTCAAATTCTTACTCAAAACCTTTCCTTATACCTCATCCAAATGCTGTCTTTAACCCTAACCTAAGCACTATTATAAACGTTAACCCAAACTAAAACCTAATTCTAACACTTAGCCAAGCCCTAACCCCAATTTTAACCCTACCCCCAAACTAAGCTCTGGCTCCAACAAAACCCTAACACTTCCCCTGATGCCAAGTGAACTCTAATTTTAACACTGACCTGAATCTCAACCCTATTTGTGACACATGAGCCAAATAAAAGTGACAGGCACCAGTGAGATAAAACAACTTTTGAGAAATTAGCACAACAGGAGGCAATCACCTTCCTGCTCATACCCTCCAATCTATCTCTAACCTTAATTCCAATACTAACACTAATACTAAGCCGAAACCTGGCCCCAGCTCGAAATTGATCCTAAGCCAGACAATAGCCCTTCACTAAAGCTAACCTTGCACTAGCTCTAAAAATGAGCTTATCTGTAGCCTTGGTGCTAGCCCTGTCCCCGACATTAATAATAAACTGAATCCTACCTAACAATTAATTCTGACCCTAATCCTAAATTCAAGGCAGCACTTTTCAGAAAAGTCTGACAGAAATCTAGTCAGAATGAAAGATCTGGAATGAATGAATTAAATTTGAGAAACACAGCTAGATGGCAGCATCAAGTAAAACGTTCTGTTCACAACTTAATTCTGTAAAACAACACTATACTGGCGCTTAAAGTTGAACAGTGCAATATAAAAACCGTTTACAATCAATTCTCACTTGATTACAGTAGAATATATTTAATAATAAGTAAATCAAAGGTATATGAGTCAATTAACTTGTTACATCCAGTCCCCAGGCAAGCTCCTCCCAGTTCATCAGCCCTCCAGAATGAGGATATCACATTGTTATACATCACATTGATCAAACATAATATTTCAAAATTTGTTATACGCCCAGCTAAGGAGGATCAACTAGCTCTTCACTTTGTTCACCCCACCAGCCCTGCCTTCCAATCCCTTGTTTTAATGCCCAATGTTTTAAAAGGATCCAATTTAAATAGGTTTTCTTAAAGAAACATTGAGTTTATAAGCTATCAAATGTGGGTTAAGATCAGAGAACACCTCAGGCATACGCACAGATTATAAGCATGAATTGAGTAACAAGGTAACTATTACAAAAGATAAGTGAATCAGTCTCTGGGGCCTATGAAGAGTGGATGGTGGAAAGTTGTGTCCCTTAAGTGGATGATGCTGGTAATGTCAACTAATTAGTAGTTAAGTAGTGGTTTCAAGATTCTTGGCTCTACAATTAAGTGATGGCACTTTGTCCTCTCTGCCTCTGTCCAGTGATATCAGCAGGTGGACTGACGTAGTCCTGGAAGGTGGCTTACCATCACCTGCTCAAGGACAACTAGGTAAGGGTAATAAAAATGCTGGCCAGCTCGTGATGCTCACATCCCATGAGTGAATAAACAAAAACTGACTGGCCTCATGTCCAGCACCCAAGTTTGTGTTAGATGAATGGAAGGAGCATATAAAGTTGCAAAAATAATTGTGAGCTTGAGGATTGGGGGCATTTTAGAATTCAGCAAAGGAGGACTAAGAAACTGATGATGAAAGTATATATGAGTGTAAATTAGCGAGGAACATAAAAATGACAGTAAAAGTTTCTTTAAGTGTGTGAAAAGGAAAAGATTAGAAATTACAAATATGGGTCCATTACAGTTACAAAAATGAGAATTTGTAAAGATAAATAGGGAATAGTGAAGCTAAAGAATTACTTTGTGTCTGTCTTCAGGGATGAAGATACAAAGAAGTTTCCACAGATAATAGAGATCTAAGGGACTAAATATACATGTAGTCATACCTCACAAAGTTAGTGCTCTTCCTGGAGTCGTCATAACGGGTAAATATTCTTAAAAGTGCACAATTTCCCTCGTTGACCTGACTATCAGATCCGGATTGACAGAAAGTTGTCAGTTTTTTGTACTTAACATGAGTATTAATGCTTTCAAATAGGTAGATTAGCTACAGGCAAACAATTATGAACCTTCAGCATTTAACTCGACAGTGAGAGTCTTTTTCCGAGGATGATGACTTCAGCTTGTACAAGGGGGCATAGCTACAAATTGAGGGGTGATAGATTTAAGACAGATGTCAGAGGCAGGTTCTTTACTCAGTGGTAAGGGCGTGGAACGCCCTGCCTGCTAATGTAGTTAACTCAGCCACATTAGGGGCATTTAAACAGTCCTTGGATAAGCATATGGATAATGATGGGATAGTGTAGGGGGAGGGGCTTAGATTAGTTCACAGGTCGGCGCAACATCGAAGGCCAAAGGGCCTGTTTTGCGCTGTACTTTTCAATGTTCTATGTTCTATGTTCTATAACTCTGCTTGTTAACGCCCTAACCCCTCTATAATCTTCCCCCTTTACGAACACTTACAGATAAACATAGATGGGAAAAACACATGGGTGTTATGAATGAAAGTAAAGACTATGAATGCAGTTCAAGGATCACTGCCTATAGGATTTGCTGAATTGATTCTTGTGGATCAGAATACAGCTTCTTGATTTTCCTTCTCTGGATGCTTTCATTTGTTTGCTGCAGGCACAGGGCGACTGGTTCACACCCATAAAGCTCTTTGACTTATTAATTAAAAGCCACAGCTTATAGTAACTGCTGAAGGAAAAATAATGTAGTTTCCTTCGGGCTTGAAGTGTATTTTTTTCTTTCAGCAGAAAACAGCTCCTGATCTTTCAGGGACCTAATGGCGTCTCACTAAGTTGTCCTCAAGCTCGAACTGTTCAGCTACCTGGGAGTGAATTATAGTTGTTGACAGGCAGAAGATCTTTGTCAGCGATAACTAGTCACAATTCCACAGACAAATTAGCTATTTTTTTCCATTTTTATATACACCTTTGCATCAGCTCATCCGCAAACCGCCTAACAGTACATGAAGCAGCAATGGTGTAAACAAAAGTTACAAAGAGGTGTTTCCAAAACAAAATGCAGCAATCCCTCAACAATCCTCGAGTTTTGCAAAATTCTTTTCCCATTTCAGTCCATAATCAAAAATACAGAAAAACAACATGGAACTGAAAGAAATTGGCATTTGTGACAGAAAATATTATTCGAGAAATTATTGGGATTGTAAATTGACAAAAGCCTGCACTCGATCTTAGATGTTAAAAGGGATAGCTACATAGATAATGGGTGAATGATGATTCTCTTTTAACATTTATTGATTCTGCAACTATGCCTGCAGATTGTAAGGTTGCAAGTGTAACTTTGCTGTTTAAGAAAGGAGGGAAGGAGGAAATAGGGAATTACAGACCTGTTAGCCAGCAGTAGGGAAAATATTAGAATCTACTTTAGCAGTGTGATACTGAATACTTACAAAACAATGATTTGATTAGGCCGAAACAACATGGATTTATGAAATGGTAATAAAGCCCGTTAGAGTTGATAAGAGAGAACCAGTGGATGTAATGTATTTGGACATTCTATAATGTAACATAATAATAAACTCTCATACAAGAGGTTAGTGAACAAAATGAAAGCACATGGGATAAGGACTAATATACTGGCATGGACTGAGGGCATTTAGCAGAAAGAAAACTGTAGTAAGGAAGTTTTTTAAAACATTCAGCTATGGGATGTAGGCATTGCTGGCTGGCCAACATCTATTGCCCCTCCCTAGTTGCCCTTAAGAAGATGGTTGTATGTTGCCTTCTTGAATTGCTACAGTTCACTTGCTGTGGGTTAACCCACAATGCCATTAGGGAGGGAATTCCAGGATTTTGACTCAGTGATATATATTTCCAAATTAGAATGGTGAATGGCTTGGAGGGGAACTTGTAGGTGACAATTTTCCCATGTATTGCTGCCTGTAAATTTCTGCAGTGTATCTTGTAGATAGTACATCCTACTGCTACTGAGTGTCGGTGGTGGATGGAGGGAGATTTGTGCATGTAGTGCCTATCAAGTGGGCTGCTTTGTCCTGGATGATGCCAAGTTTCTTGAGTGTTGTTGGAGCTGCACCCATCCAGGCAAGTGGGGAATATTCCATCACACTCTTGACTTGTGCCTCGCAGGAGGTTTTGGGAAGTCAGGAGCTGAGTTACAGGCCGTTGTATTCCTAGATTCTGAGCTGCTCTTGCAGCCACTGTGTTTATGTGGTGAGTCCAGTTGAGTCTTTGGTCAATGATAACCCCCAGGATGTTTATAGTTGATAGAATAAATGAGTTATTCTTATGTTGGCCAGCTGTGGACAATCAAGTACCACATGGATCAGTTCTTGAGCCCCAGCAGTTCATAATCTATATTAATGATCTGGATATGGAGGTCAAATTGCAGATGACACAACACTGGGCAGGAATGCGGTTTGTGAGGATGATGCAAAGAGGCTTCAAGGGGATTTGAACGAAATCAGTGAGGGATTAAGGACATGGCAGATGGAATGTAATGTGGATGCATGTGAGATTATCCACTTCACTGGAGGAACGGTGATGTCAGAATATTTCTGTAGGTTCAACGTCCAAAGTGTCCTTATTCATAAGTCATTGAAAATGATCATGTATGTGCAGCAAGAATTAGGAAGCCGAATGTTATGTAGGCCCTCATTTGAGCACAGGGGCAAATAAATCTTACTTCAATTGTACAGAACACTGTTGAGACCACACTTGGAATAATGTGGGCAGGTTTTGGTTCCTGTACCCAGGATGAATATATTTACTAGAGTGTAAACCACACTAATTCCTGGGATGCTGGGATAGTCCTTCAAGGATGGACTGCTGACGGTGAGCCTCTGTTTTCCAGAGTTTATAAAAATGGGAGGCAATCTCAAAGAAACTTATAAAATCTATTAAAGGATAGACAGAGGACGTGCACAAAAGAATGTTTCCCTTGACTAGGTCAGCATCCCAGAAAAGTGGGAAACCCATTGAAGACTGAGGTGAGGAGGAATTTATTCACTCAGTGGGTGGTGCATCTTTGGAAAGGGCAGTGGCGGTTCAGTCGTTGAGCAGGTTCAACACAGAGATTGATCAATTTCTACTTACCGATGACATCAGGCAAACAGCACAGAAAAATAGGAAATGCTCCGGGGTTGATCCAGCATAGGTTAGATACAGCCTAAGGGCCAAGTGTCTCAGGACAGGGGCAGCACAGGGTTAGATATATGAGTAAAGCTCTCTCTATATTGTCCACATCAGGCACTCCCAGGACAGCACAGGGTTAGATATACGAGTAAAACTCCCTCTATATAGTCCACATCAGGCACTCCCAGGACAGTAGCAGCTCAGGGTTAGATGTATGAGTTCAGCTCCCTCTATATTGTCCATATCAGACACTCCCAGGACAGGGACAGTACAGGGTTAGATACAAAGTCAAGCTCTCTCTACATTGACTGCATCAGGCACTCTCAGGGCAGTCACAGAGTGGGGTTAGATACAGAGTAAAACTCCTTCCACACTGTCCCCATCAAGCACTCATGGAGCACGGATAGCATTGGGATAGATATAGAGTAAAGTTCTCTCTACACTGGACCAATCAACACCCCTAGGAGAGGGACAGCACGAAGTTAGATACAGAGTAAGGTTTCCTCTATAAAGTCGCAGGGCAAATAGAGATTTGAGGGAAGATGAGGGAGGGGTGGGTTGACAATGTGCTGCTTGGATATTTCAGAGACAGTCAATGTTGAATATGACGATCCATATATACATTTCATGTTTTGTTTATGGATTTGCATTGTTAGGCATTGGCAAAATGTGAATTTAATTCTTTAGTGGGTGGGGGTTGGTCATAGGCTTGCCAAACACAACATGCTCCTCCCCACCAAGAGACTATCAATTAAAATGATATAGTGACTCCACCAGCTGTTATTAAAAATTGTGTTAGCTATGCACAGCGTAACATAAATCTTCCTGAACATTACTGTGCATTAGTGTCTGGCAATATAAGAGAAATGAAGCAGCATAAACAGTAATACATCAGGAGCTGACTAAGTACTGAGAGGAACATTAATAAGCCATCACCTCCACTAAAAATCAGTTCCAGAATCTGGCACTGATCTCAGCTGAATTTCTCCAATTCTGAGCTTCTCTGGGAAGACAGACTAACAGACCTATATTTTGATAGCACTTCTTCCAACCTCAGGACTTTCCAATGCACTCTACAGCCTAATTGGTTTCCGAGTGTTATCACTGTTGTAGTACAAGAAACCCAGTTTACACAGCAAGCTCTCACAAACAGCAATAAGATAAATGACCAGGCACTCTGTGCTGGTGATATTGCTGGACCGGAGGGTAAATATTGACATGGATCCCAGGGCTAGCTCATAACATGACTGAGAGGGGCAGGGATGTAGCACCTTGTCTGAAATTTGGCCCATCTAGATGTGTGCAACTCGCTCAGTGCTGAGCTAGGGGTGGCACAGTGGCTCGGTGGTTAGCACTGTTGCCTCGCAGTGCTAGGGACTCGAGTTTGATTCCACCTTCAGGTGACTGTGTGGAGTTTGCACATCTCCCCATGTCTGTGTGGGTTTCCTCTGGGTGCTCTAGTTTACTCCCGCAGTCCAAAGATGTGCAAGTTAGGTGGTTTGGCCACGCTTAATTGCCCCCAGTCTCCAGGGATGTGCATGCTGGATGGATTAATGATGGAAAATGCAGGGTTACAGGGTTGGGGTGGGTCTGGGTGGGATACTCTTCAGAAGGTCGGAGTGGACTTGATGGGCTGAATGACCTCCTTCCACACTGTAGGGATTCTATGAATGCCAACCTGAGCTATGGAGCTCTGAGGTTAAGTCAGTGCCGCTTGTCAGGTGTATTATGAGACCATAGAAAATAATATTATCTTTTGGCTATATTACAGCAGGTCAAATCAAAGAGTTAGGGGACGTGTAATGTAAGGGATTAGGGCTGACTGTGTCCTATGCTAATGAGGGAGAACGACATACCTCATCACAGAAAATGATGCAATGTATTGCAACTGTCACATTTTCATGGCCATATGAAGTCACAGTAAGATGGTTCTTAAATAAAGCTTGTGTTTTCCCATGTCAGCAGACTCTATCTCCGTCCTTTACCATCACGGCAAGTCAAGATCCATTAGAGGGGGGAAGTGAATCATAAGCCAGTTGTATCCCCTGTCTGAATGAGCAGAGTGTAAAGGTGAACTTGACAAAGTGTAGGATTTGCATCATATTTGTCCTTTCTTCATTTTCCATGAATGCATAAATTTGTATCTCTCATCAGATCTAGGGCATGGCTTTTTGTTATCATAAGTTCAAAACAACCATGTTTTAAACTCAAAACGTACAAGAGCTTTAACAAGAGATAGTAGGAACTGCAGATGCTGGAGAATGTGAGATAACAAGGCGTAGAGCTAGATGAACACAGCAGGCCAGGCAGCATCAGAGGAGCAGGAAGGCTGACGTTTCTGGCCTAGACCCTTCCTCAGAAATCAAGTGTGATTCATCAAGTGTGGCTTCTAGACAGGTACATTTCTGCTCAGCTCATTTCTGCTGCAGCTAAATGTGGCACCCCCAGACATTTCTTCTCATAGTAACTAGCTCCTAGTGAACATTTTTTGAATTCATTCACACATTGTGGGGATCACTGCCTTGGCCAAAATTGATTGCTAATCCCTAAATGTCCACAGGGCAGTTAAGAATCAACCACATCGAGAGTCATACATAGGTCAAACTTGATATGGATGGCAGATTTCCTTCCCTAAAGGTTATTAGTAAATCAGATGGGATTTTCTCCAGCAATCATTTCATGGCCATTAGCCTCAATTCCAGATCTTCCCCAGGATCAAATTCCATCATCTTTCTTGGTGGAGATTTGAACTTGGGTCCCCAAATCATTTCCTGGGCCTCCAGATTAACTATCTAGTGATAATACCACTCTGCTGTCACTTCCATAACACACAGGGAATGTTGCATGCTACTAGTTACTAAGATAAGATGGTGTGTTAGGATGGCTAAGCAAGGAGACCCTGCAAGCTAAGTCCTGGCACATGAACTGAACTACGGCAATGCAGGTAAAATCCTGTTGATATTTTCAAATCTAAACAGATGCTGGTTTGTAATTCCTGCGTGCGACTGCAAAACCTTCTACAGATGTTTTATTTTCGGTCTGTCTCACATGTGGAAATCTGCCTGTGTCACCAACAAGGTCATAAATTCCAGATTTTCCCCATTACGATCCTCCTACCTCCAACTCTTTTGTAAACTTTGTTTGATTGGCAATTTGACTTTGGTCAAATTTGATCCTTTTCCATTACTCAGCTTACGCAGATGGTTGCTCTGTTTAAAAGACACAGTGGATCAGAACACTATATTGATTGGAGTAGGATAGAGCAATGTATAATCGCTGAAATTGCAGCATAAACCATCCATTAGAAGACAAATAATTGTACAGTTGCTGAGAACTGGAAACATTTCAACAATTGTCTTGTAATGAAGCAATGTGTAGCTTAAGTGGCATGGTGGCTCAGCAGTTAGCACAGTTACTTCCTAGTGCCGGGAACCTGGGTTTGATTTCAGCCTGAAGTGACTGTGTTTGTGTAGGTTGCATGTTCTCTCTGTGTCTATGTAAGTTTCTCCCACCGGCTCCGGTTTCCTCTCACAGTCCAGAAATGCGCAGGTTAGGTAAATTGGTAAATGTGAGGTTACAGGGATAAGGGAGGGACTGTGTGTATGTTGGACACTTTTTGGAGGGTCAGTGTACACTTGATGGGCCAAATGGCTTCTTTCTACACAATTGGATTCTGTGCAGAAAGAGCATTCTTTCTTCACAGTTTCTGGACTCTTCAGAGCCAATCAAATGTCAGTGCTGCTGTGATGTTGGAAACACAGAAGCCAATATGAGCACAGCATGCTCCCACAAGCAACAATATGATAATGAACTGGTAATCTGTTTAGGTAGTCATCTGAGGGAGTAAAACTGGGTCAGAACATCGGAGAGAACTTGTTTTGCGCTTTGGTTTGTGTCAGCCATGTCTTAGTTGGTAGCATTCTCTCTCACTTCACATCAGAAGATCACACATTCAAGCAAGGCTCTAAAGACTTGAGTCCATCATTCAGGTTGATGGCTCAACATGGCTCCATTCCCTGATGACTCTGTCTGTCAGAAGGAGAACTTAAACTGAGGCCTCACAGTTAGGTGCAAGCCACCACTTGGTAGTATCCTGGCTGATATTAATCTTTCAGCCATATCTCTGATCATATCACAATGTTGTTTGTGGGACTGCTCAAAATGGCTGCCACTTTTCCCACACAATTTAAATCATGTGATCGTGTTTCAGAAATACTTTGGGGCTTCTGAAGTTACTAGAAGCACTTTAGAAATTTCAGTCTTTCTGTTCTTTGCTATGATCAGTCAATAACTTAATTATCTTTGTATCAGGCAATTACCATGAGGTGGTGGAGGGTGAATTGACCTCTGGTAATTCCTACTCTCCTGACAATTTTTAAATTTGGGAATTAATCAGGTAATTAGCCACTGCCTATTGACGGCATCTCTCCAAAAGGCAGCTTCAGGGATATTGTGCTCCCTAAGTGTGGGACAAAGCAAGGAGGCAGGATTTCTTGGTTATCATAGCCGAGAGAGGACTGAAGCTACACCAAGGCACCGCACCTTAACCAACTGAGCTAATTGATCCCCAAATGTTTTAATCAGCTCAATCACAAGTTGATCCAGACACTCACAGTTTAAAGAAACTCAGAAACTTAGACCATTCGACCCTTTAAGCCTACTCTGCTATTCAAATTTATATTCTACCTCAATGTTGTATGCCTACTTTCTCCTCATGTTGCTTGTTGCCTTTAAAAGCTAAAAAAAACTCTCTCTTTCTTGAATTTATTCCATGACTCTGCCTCCAAAGCCTTTTGTCCTGGAGAATTCCAGAGGTTCACCACCCTTTGAGCAAAGAAATATTTTCTCCTCTCAGTCCTAAATGGTCTGCCCCATCTCCTGAGACTGTCTCCCTTGGTTCTAGGCTCCCTGGCCAAGGGAAACATCCTCCAGTCCTGTTAGAATTTTATTTGTTTCAACTAAATTCCTTCTCACCCTTCAAAGCTCACATAAATGCGAGTTGCGTGAGGGAAGTGTCATAGGGTAGTCCTGCCATCCCTTGGTACAAGCTTAGTGAACCCCTGCTGCACTCCCTCTAAGGCAAGTGTATCCTTTGTTTGGAATGGACAGCAAAGCTGCACAGGATCGTCCGGGTGTGGTTCCTGGGACAATGTGGATGATTCTCATGTCTGCAACTAAACATTGATGGTAATTCTGGTACCAGATCTCTGAGTACACGGTTAATGATTACAAAGTTCCTAATAAATTTATGGTTTATGGAAAGTTAGTTTATAGGGGTGGCTGAGGGGTTGTAAAGATATATTACCTTGATTGGCTTGTACTGTCCTTGACTATGACCCAGGTGACTGCCTCGTCAGCCTGCTTAGCGAGGAGCAATGCTTTCCCACAACTGCAGCCACCGTTGTTGAGAAATGGGAGTGTGGGTCGGATGTTACCGAGAGGTGAAAGCAACGTTTTGGAATTTTTTCCCCAATGTCCATTCCAGGAATATACCCCCTTGGCATAGCTGGCATTTATTGTCTGTTCTGTGGTTGCCTTGAGCCGGTATTGGTGGGTCCCTCCAAGAAAGTCTGTGTAGGGTGGAGGTGTGGGTGACATTTCTGAGCTGTGAATGCCCAACTCCTACAAATCACTCACAACATATAGCCTCATACTTGAGGTGCAATCAGATAGTCATTACCTTTTAATTTAATGCAGAGGTGCGGTCTAATAATCGAGAGAACCTGAGTTTGAATCCCATGATGGGAATTTGAGAATTCAACTCGAAAATCTGGAAAGCGAAATTTATTTGGCAGGACACAGTGACTGCACATCACGATATCTCGCATAACTAGGAAAGACGTTGGGAGACCATGAGGTTGTGAACATACTGTAGTCATTGGTAGCTTTACTTCTTCTGATGTAATGTATCATAGAATCCCGACAGTTTGGAAACAGGTTCTTCGGCCCAACAAGCCCATGCTGACCCTAAAGCATCACACCCAGACCCATTCTCCTATAATCCACCTAATCTACACATCATTGAACACCACGGGCAATTTAGCATGGCCAATCCATCTAACTTTGAACCTAAAACATAGAACAGTGCAAGCCCTTCAGCCCACAATGTTGTGCTGACCTATTATCCTACTAAGATCAATCTACCCTGCATTTTACTATCCTCCATGTGCCTATCCAAGAGTCACTTAAAAGTCCCCAACTCTACTACCATAGCCAGCAGTGCATTCCACACGCCCATGCATTTCACACTACAGAATACCCAGACAGACCCTGGGGAGAAAATGCAAACTCCGCACAGCCAGTCACCCAAGGGTGGAATCAAGCCTGGGCCCCTGGTGCTTGAGACAGCAATGCTAACCACTGTACCACCATGCTACTGCCATGCTGTTTGTTTATCAATAAAAGAGACCACAGCATAATCAGACTGTTGTTAAGAACCTAAATTGATGTCCTTTAGAGAATGTACCCTGCTCACTTTACCTGGTCTGGCTCTCTAAGTGACTCCGGGCTCACAGCCATATGCTGACTCTTGACTGTCGCCTGCAGTGACCTCCAGTAAGAGAGAAAAGGTGGTGTTGTCACAAACTGAGTGATCCAGGGTCTCAGACTAATGCTTTGTTAAATGGGCTCTGGTTTCAGCATGACAGCAGAAAACTACTCTCAGTGATGGTGACCACAAAATTAACCTTGTTTGTTATCGCAGCCGAACTGGCTCACCAATGTTTTTTAGGGAAGGAGAAATGTGCTGCCTTTACCAGGTCTGACTTATATACGACCCAAACCCACACCAATAGGGGCGAGAATGGCCTCAGAAATGGCACAGCAAGATACTCAGTTCAAGGACAATTAGGGCTGGACAACAATTACTTAACTTGCCAATGCTACCCACATCTCACAGAGGAATAAATTAAGAGAATCAATGCTGGCCTTGCAGGTGACGCTGAATTTCCAGTGAAATTCAATGTGGTATGAGGAACATTTCAGTTTGGTTTAGCTGTTTGCAATTTTGAACAACAACATGCATTCCTGCAGCATGTCAAACGCAGCAAAACATCCCAAGGCATTTCACAGGAACATTACCGAATAAAATCTCCACCTAATCCATGGTAATAGTCATAGAGTCATACAGCACAGAAACAGACCCCTCAATCCAGCCCAGTCCATGCTGAACATAATCCCAAACTGCGCCTGCCTGCATTTGGTCTGTATCATTCCAAACATTTCTTATCCATGAACTTACCCAAATGTCTTTTCAAAATAGTTACTTTACCTTCATCCACCATTTTCTTTGGAACAAAACCAAAGTTGCTGGAAAAGCTCAGCAGGTCAGGCAGCAACTGTGGAGGAGAAAACCAGAGTTAAAATGTCGGGTCCAGTGACCCTTCATCAGATGGCAGAGGAAGGGTCACCGGACCCGAAATGCTAATTCTACTTTTTCCTTCGCAGATGCTATCAGACCTGCTGAGCTTTTCCAGCAACTTTGATCTTTTGTTTCTGATTCACAGCATCCGCAGTTCTTTCAGTTTTTGTTTTCTTTAAAAGTTGATTCCACACTCTCTGTGTAAAAAAAGTTGTTCTTGGTATCTTTTTAAAATCTTTCTCCCCTTACTTAAAAATATGTGCCTTAGCCTTGAAATCCCCAACCCTAGTGAAAACACACTTGTTATTCACCTTATCTATGGCCCTTATGATTTTATAAACCTCTATAAGGTCACCTGTCAGTGTATAACACTCCAGTGAAAAAGTCCCAGCCTATCCAGCCCCTCCTTTTAACTCAAACCTTCCATTAGATTAAGGCAGATGTCCTAAAGCTTAGTCAAACAGGATAGATTTTAAGGACTGTTAGAAGATTGGGCAGGAGTTTTAAGGAGGAATTCCAAAACTTGGGGTTCACTGCTAACAGTGAGGAAACAATTAACACTAAGGGCACTCAAGAAGTCAGAAATTCACCAAAGATCCTCAGACAGCACCTTCCATACCCACAACCTCTTGCATCTAGAAGCACAAGGGCAGCAGACACATAGGAACACCACCCCCTGCAAGCTCCCCTCCAAGCCACGCACCATCCTGCATCATAGGAGCACGAAGGCTGACGTTTTGGGCCTAGACCCTTCTTCAGAAATGGGGGAGGGGAAGGGGGTTCTGAAATAAATAGGGAGAAAGGGGGAGGTGGATAGAAGATGGATAGAGGAGAAGATAGGTGGAGAGGAGACAGACAGGTCAAAGAGGCATGGATGAAGCCAGTAAAGGCATACACTCACCTTTTCTGGCTCCTGCTTCTTTAACTCGTCTGTCTCCTCTCAACCTATCTTTTCCCCTATCCATCTTCTGTCTGCCTCCCCCTCCCTCCCTATTTATTTCAGAACCCCCTTCCCCTCCCCCATTTCTGATGAAGGGTCTAGGCCTGAAACATCAGCTTTCCTGCTCCCATGATGCTGCTTGGCCTGCCGTGTTCCTCCAGCTCTACACCTTGTTATCTCGGATTCTCCAGCATCTGCAGTTCCTATTATCACTTACCATCCTGACTTGGAAATGTATCAACTTTACGTCACTGTCGCTGGGTCAAAATCCTGAACTCCTTCCCCAACAGCATTATGGGTCAACCGATACAAAATGGATTCAAGCCATTCATGAAAGCAGCTGACCGCTAACTTCTCAAGGGCAGCGAGGGATGGGCAATAAATGCTGGACAGCCAATGATACCCACATTCTGCGAATAAATGAGAACAAGAATGATCACAGAAGTTACAGAGATACAAAGCTGTGAGGCATGGCTGATGTGCTTCCAGACTGGCTTCTACCGATCTATCCATGCCACCACCGAAAGCATGTACTTCCACCACAATAAAACTACCCAACTCCACAATAAATTCCAGATTTTCCCCTTAGCTATTCTCTCAACTCCAATCCTTTATAATAAACTTTTTGATTGCAATTTGATTCAAGTCAAATTTGATCATTTGCCATGACTTGATTCATGGAGTTGGTTGATCTGCTAAAAAGATGCCCTGAATCAGAAAATGAGTCTATATTGATTGGGGTTGGACAGGACAATGATAAATCACTGAAATTAGAAAAAGACAAATAATTATGCCATTGCTGAAACACTCATTCATGTCTAGAATGGACAACTTGAACTCCCAGCTAGACTCTCGCAATCCATATATTAGAGGCCATCCAAGATACTCCTGTTCATGTGCTTACTTGCATCAAGCCTATTCACCTACCATTTCTAAGTTGCCTGAGCTGGTTTGTGTTTAAACAAAAACCACAATATGAAATACTCATCCTCATTTGCAAATCCTTCCACAGCCTCCCCCCTCCTCAACTCTGTAATCTCCTCCAATCCCACACCCTCTGAGACTTTCTGTGCTCCTGCAAATCTACACTTTCGAATGTAATCCATGTTAATCTCTCCATGTTGGAGAAGGCATTGTACCTGACCGGCGTTCTCAGCTCTGGCCATAGAGAGACTGCAAAGATGAGGAAGGCTTTAAAAATCAACATGTTGCCAGATCAAGAGGGAATATAGGCCAGTGAACACAGAGGGTGACTGGATGGTCAGGGCTTAATACGTCAGCTTTCTTGCTCCTCTGATGATGCTTGGCCTGCTGTGTTCATCCAGCTCTACACCTTGTTATCAGCAGAGCGGCTCAGTGGTTAGTGCTACTGTCGCGCATTGCTAGGAATCTGGTTTCGATTCCAGCCTCAGGTGACTGTGTGCAGTTTGCACATTCACCCCGTGTCTGTGTGGGTTTTCCTCCCACAGTCCAAAGATGTGCAGCTTTGGTGGATTGGCCAAGCTTAATCATCCACAGCGTGCAGGCTTGGTGGGTTAGCCATGGGAAATGTAGGGTAGGGTTATGTTTGGGTGGGAAGCTCTTTGGGGGGTCACTGTGGGCTCAGTGGGCCAAATGGCCTGCTTCCACACTGTAGGGATTCTAGTGTGGATGAGATCGGAGGACAGGAGGCTGGCTAGACATCGATTGAAACATTTGGCTTCCAGATGCAAAAGCTGTAACTGCATTCTGTTTGATGGTGCACAGACAATGTGGCACTGGTGCAGTTTGATGTTAACCTATTGCACCTCACTGAGGTGGGACGCTGCGCAATGATCTGTCATGCAGAGCACTAAATTCATTGTCATCCTTTTTGGATGGTACATCAAACTTGACAATCCACATCAGGCAGTTTCTGGAGACTCCTTTGCAGGTTCACAGAGAAAAACAGGGGAGGTCTCCCCAGATTGTTATACACCGTATGGGATCTTACTGTGCACAGGTTGGCTGTCCTAGCTGCTCTACATTATGCCAACGTCCGCACTTAATGTTTCATTGGCTGTAAAGTGATTTGGATCATCCTGATGTCACTATACAAATACTTTCTTTATTGAATTGACCAGGAGTTATATTGCTTAATGAGAGAAAGAGACAGAGGTCGTGATGTCTTGGACAGCAGACGCCAGGCTCTCACTTGAGTCTCTCCAAGCCAAAGGGCTGATGGACATTAGTAAAGCTTTCACTATTGTTTATGGGGCAATGGTGGTTAACTCCTTGTGGGAAGTTGAAGATATAAAGATGTGGTTGCATGTGTATATCTGTGGCTTTCTTATCATCAGTCTGTAACTCGAAACTGAAGCTCAAAGGCTTATACTCCAGCAGTGTCAGTTAGTGTCAGCTTGGCAGTCACATGGGGAGCTGACTGCCCCACGTCTCCAAGGCATCATCAGGCATGGTGTTTGATAAAGATTGTTATCTGTACTTGTTATCTCCTCGTCCCTGCAACTCATTAAACTGACATCAATAAAAAAAGCACAAGAGGAACTATACCATGGGGAACTGGGATTGGCAGGCCCTTTGCTGGCACATTTTCAAGTATACATATAACAATTTGTTTGCCTTTCTGACTTTTGCTCTCTCGCTCTTAAAGGACCTTCTCTCTATCTCATGCTTTTGGGACTTGAATCCTTCCTGCTGCATGAATTGTCGAAGCTCACAGCACAGAAAGAAGCCATTTGGCCCATCCAGCCTGTGCTGTTTCCTTGGATGAGATGGTGGTGTATTGGGCTAATAATCCTTGTGTATGGGGTAGAGGAGATAATGGGAACTGCAGACGCTGGAGAATCCGAGATAATAAAGTGTGAGGCTGGATGAACACAGCAGGCCCAGCAGCATCTCAGGAGCACAAAAGCTGACGCTTCGGGCCTAGACCTCTGCTCTTTGATGAAGGGTCTAGGCCCGAAACGTCAGCTTTTGTGCTCCTGAGATGCTGCTGGGCCTGCTGTGTTCATCCAGCCTCACATTTTATTATCTTGTGTATGGGGTATATGGGTTTGAATCCCAGCATAACAGCTGCTGAAATTCACTTAATGAATCTAGAACGGAAAACTACTCTCAATGATGATGACTAAGATCATTGTTTTGTAAAATAAAATACCATCTGAATTACTGGTGTCCTTCATGGACAGAAACCTACATCATTTCACAGTCTGACTTATATGAGGCCTCAGACCCACAGCAATGTGTGTGACTCATGACTGTCACAGTCATAGACTCATGGAAGTCTATGGCATAGAAAAAGTCCTTTTGGCCCGTTATCTCCGTACCCATCAAAAACAACCATTTAACTATTCTAAGCCCACTATCTAGCACTTGGCCCATATCCTTGCCCCACCAAGTCAGTGGAAAATAGAGATGGGCAACAAATGCTGGTCTTGCCAACAGCGCCCACACCTATAAAAAAAAGGAAAAAGACCAAAAGCTACAGGAGCAGAAGTGGGCCATTCAGTTCATCAAGTCAGCTCTGCCATTCAACGAGATCATGGCTGATTTGATAACACTCAAATCCACTTTGCTGTCTGATCCCATGCTGCTCTACTCCCTTACTGCCTAAAAATCTGCCTAACCCTCTCATGGCTGAAGTGTTGCAATGCAGAAGTTTTTGGGATCAAAACTCAGCATATGTAGCATTTACTTACTGAGTCGTTGAGAATGAAGGAAATGGATAGAATCAACTGAAGACTTACATTCCCAAGTCCACATTGAGCGTTGACAACCTTCCCAGAACTCAAGTTAATAATTGAGCTCTCAATCCCGACTTCAGGTTCCTCTTCAATTCAGCTGCCTGATTCATAAACTCCAGAGATGGGACAACTGCTCCACCTCCTGGCTCACCAGTTACCTACACACAATACCGGCCACTCAGAACAAAAAAGCCTCACTAGTTTTTCGAACTTAAATTTGGCGACATAGAACATATAACAATACAGCACAGGCATGGCAGCCAGTTTTCACATTTCAAGCTTCCACACACAGCAAGAACTGTGTTGGATCAAGGACAGGTGTTGTTCAACACACCAGGAGAAGTTTCTTATGTTTCCCTGTGAAAAATACCATGGTTTTTTTCTACATCTGCTTGATAGAGTAGCTGGGGACTTGGCTTAATAGTACATTGGAAAGACCAAAAAACTGACGGTATGGTACTCCCTCAGTATTGGCAGCTGGGGTGTCAGCCTGGACTACGAGCTCAGCTCCCTGGAGGCGAGGGGTGCTTGAAATGTCATGAAGACTATGCATTGAACCACCACAGCTAAAAGTGATAAACACTTACACAATGCAATAAAAATCGAAAGAACTGCGGAAGCTGTAAATCAGGAACAAAAACAGAAGTTGCTGGAAAAGCTCAGAAGGTCTGGCAGCGCCTGTGCAGAGAAATCAGAGTTAATGCTTCAGGCCTGGCAACCCTTAGGACTGATGGCAGCTGGGATAATGTTAGCTTATATGCAGAAGATAGGGAGGGGGAGGTGGTAGAGTGTAAATGATGGGTGGGGATAGAGCCCAAAGTGAGAGAAGAACAGATGGACAGGCAAATGAGTTCTGGATGTGAGTTTGCTCACTGAGCTGGAAGGTCAGTTTTCAGACGGAGGCTCACTGATGATGTTACCTAGAATGGTAATGAAACGTCTGAAAACTAACCTTCCAGCTCAGCAAGCAAACTCACATCCAGAACCTCAACCTGAGCTACAAATCTTCTCAAAACTCGCTCGGCAAATGAGTAGATTATGATCTGGCTAGGAGGGTGATTAGTGTTAATGGAGACTGTTAGTGGCTAACAATAAGTGGTGCGTAATGGCCGACTATGTGATAACAAGGCCTGGTGTGTGGGGGGTGGGGGTTGGGGGGGGGTCGTTGGGACGTGGGACAGTTCAGGCCCTAAAATAATTAAACTCAATATTGAATCCGGAGGGTTGCAGGGTCCCCAAGGGGAAAATGAGGTGTTGGTCTTTCACCTTGTGCTGAGCTTTGCTGGAACACTGAAACAAGCCTGAGGCAGAGATGTTGGCCAGGGATCAGGGTGGTGCGCTAAAGAACATAGATGCTTTGTGAGGCAGTCACCCAGTCTGTGTTTTGTTTCCCTAAAGCAGAGTAGACCACATTGTGAGCAGCGAATGCAGTAGGCTAGATTCTAGGAAGTGCAGGTAAAGTGTTGCTTCACCTGCGATGTATGTTTGGGCCCTTCGATAGTGAGGAGGGAGGGGGTAAGTGGCCAGGTTTAACACCTTTTGTGGTTGCACAGGAAGGTGCTGTGGGGGGTGCTGTTGAGAGTGAAGAAGGAGTGGACCAGAGTGTCCCAGAGGGAATGGCCCCTGTGTAAGGTGGATAAGATACGGGGGAGAATATGTGCTTGGTGGTGGCGTCTCATTGGAAATGATGGAAATGGCAGCCAATGATCTTCTGGGTGTGGATGCTGGTGGGACGGTAGGTAAGGACAAGGGGAACCCTATCACTGTATGCGAACGAAGAGAGGGGATCAGGGCAGAAGTCTGGGAGATGGTCAGTCCCAGTTGAGAGCCCTATCTTCCTCGGTTGAAGAAGGTAGACATTTTGGAGTCTCCCTTGTTGAAGTTGGCCTCTTTGGAACAGACGGAGACGAAGGAACTGAGAGAATGGGATGGAGTCCTTACAGTAAGAAGGGTGTGAGGATGTAAAGTCCAGGTAGCTGTGGGAGATGATGAGTTTATAATGGATATTAGTGGCCAGTGTATCCCCAAAAATGGAAACAGAAGTATCAAGGAAGGGAAGGGAAGATTCAGAGGTAGACCAAGTGAAAGTGAAGGTGGGGTGGAAATTGGAAGCAAAATTGGTGAATATTTCCAATTCTGGATGACAGGGGAAAGCAGCACCGATGATACCATCGATATAGTAGAGAAAGAGTTATGGGTTAGCACCAGAGTAAGACTGGACCAGGGAATGTTCCATGTACCCCACGAAGAGACAGGCAAAACTTGGGCCCATGCAGTACTCATGGCAACTCCTCTTACCTGAAGAAAATGAGGGGAGTTAAAAGAGAAGTTGTTGAGGGTGAGGACAAGATCGTCCAAGCGGGGAAGGGTTGTGGTGGGTGAGGATGGCTCAAGGCTTTGCTCCAGGAAGAAGCAGAGAACCCTAAGGCCTTCCTGGTGAGGAAAGGACGTGTAAAGGGATTGCAAGTCCATGGTAAAGCGGAAGCAGCTAGAGCTGGCAAACTGGAAGCCTTGAAACTGTCGTAAAGTGTCAGAGGAATTGCAGATGTACATGGTCATGGACTAGAACAGGGAAGAAGAGACTGAGTTGAGATAGGAAGAGGTGAGTTCTGTGGATCAGGATCAGGCGGAAATCATTGGTCTGCCTAGGCAGTCCTGTTTGTAGATTTTCACAAGGAGGTAAAAGTGAGCTGTGCAGGACTGGGGGCTATCAGCTTGGACGCACTGGGAAGGTGGGAGACCACCTGATTAAATGAGGTCAGTGACCATCGTGGATTCAATAGCCTGGTCATGGTCCGGGGAAGATAGGAGGAGGTATCTGAGAGCTGGACTTCAGCCTCTGCAATGTGGAGGTCAGTACGCCAGACTATAACAGCACCACCCTTATCGGCAGGCTTAATAACAAAGCCAGGGCTGGATCTAAGCATATGGAGTGCAGTCAGTTCAGAGGGAGATAGGTTGGACTGGGTGAGGGATGCAGAGAAATTGAAACAACTAAAATCATGTTGATAGTTCTCAATGAACAGATCGAGAGCAGGTAAAAAGCCAGAGAGAGGGGTCCAGATCGAGGGGGGGTGTGGGAGCTGGATAAACTTGTCTGTGGGATGGGGAGAGGACTCTCGCCTAAAGAAATGGGCCCAGAGGCGAAGATGATGGAAGGAGATCTCAATGTCATGCTATGCCCAAAATTCATTAAGGTGGGGACACAGAGGGATAAGACTGATACTGGTAGCATTGAGGAAGTGGGAGGCTGAAGAAGAAATGGCAGATGGAATACAATGTGGGAAAGCATGAGGTTATGCACTTAGGTAGGATGAATAGAGCCCTAGATTATTTTCTAAATAAGGAAAGGCTTTGTGAATCACAATGTGTCTTAGGAGCCCTGGTTTAGGTCAATATGCAGTTTCAGTTAGCAATGAGGAAGGCAAATGCAATGTTAGCATTCATTTAGAGAGTACAACAGCAGAAATATACTGCTGTATAAGTGCGGTCAGACCACATTGGAGTATTGTGAGCTGTCTTGGGCTCTGTATCTTAAGAAGGATGTGTTGGAAAAAGAGGTTCACATGAATGATTCTGGGATTGAAGGGCTTCTCATATGAGGAGCAGGACTCTGGGTCTATACTCCATTGAGTTTAGAAGGATAATCTGCTTGAAACCTGCAGAGTACTGAGAAGCCTAGATGGGGTGGATGTGGAGAAAACGTTTCCACTAGTCGGAGAGACTAGGACGCAAGGACACAGCCTCAGAGTGAAGGGATAACTCTTTAGAACTGAGTTGAGGATGAAATTCTTTAGCCAGAGGGTGGTACAACTGGTTCTTCAAGTTCTGGCAATAATGATTGAGAGAGTATTAATCAATAACATCATGGTAGTGGAACCTCAATGTAATAGCTGTCATGGTTTAGTAGAATTTCATGTTTAGTGTGGAGAAGAGAGATATCGATCTAAGACTAGTGGTATAAACTAAATAAATGTAACTAATGATATGAAGGCTGAGATGGTGAAGGTGAACTAGAAACTAGGTTAAGAGATAAGAGTCTACAGAGATGTAGAGACAGACTATTAAGGTGATATTTAATAGCTCTCAGCAAAGATTTAACCCAGTGAGAAAAGAGATGAACATCTATGGCTGTAAAGAAAATTTAAGGATATATCAAACTGAAAGAAACATTACAGATCTTCAAGGGTTAGTGATAGATCACAACAGTGGTCAGATTTTAAGGACCAACAAAAAATGGTTGAAAGAAATACAGGGAAACCATACGAAAGAAATCTAGCCGGGAATATACAAACTGACAATGAGTTTGTACAAATATTTAAATCGGAATAAAGTAACTCAGGCTAATTTTGTTTCTCAAGAGCGTGAATTTAGGAAATTGATAATGGAAAGCCAGTAAATGGTGGAGATGTTGAATCAGTATTTGTGTCTGTTTTCACTTAAAAGACTTCGAGAACTTCCCAAAAATACTTGACAATCAGGAGATGAATGGGAGGGAGGAACTTGAAAAAATTACCATCACTGGGAAAAGTGTCTGAGGAAATGATAAGATCTGATGGCTGACATATCCCCAGGACTGAATGGCCTACATCCTTGAATTTGAAATGAAGCAGCAGCAGAGTTATTTGCTGCATTAGTTATCATCATGCAAAATTCCTTTGATGCTGGAAGGTCCCAGGAGACTGAAAAGTGGCAAAAGTAAGAACATTACTCAAGAAAGGAAGGAGACAGAAAGCAGGAAACCACAGACTAATTAGTCTAATATCTGTCATTGGGAAACTGTTAGAATCTGCTAGCAAAGGTGTTATAGCAGGATACTTAGAAGATCATAAAGTGATGAAAAAAATAACAAATAAGTTGAATAAGGGGGAACCTGTAGATCTAAAGTACTTGGATTTTTGAAAGGCATTGATAAAGTGCAATGTCAATGTTTACTGTCCAAGAGTACATGATGTAGGGGCTGGTGTATTAGCAAACAATTGATTGGCCAATAGGAAGTACACACTAGGGATAATTTTGTTTTGGTTGGCAAGCTGTAATGAGTGGAATATCAGAGGGTGACCCCCATCAGTGCTGGGGTCTCAACTATTCACAACGTATGTCAATGATTTGGATGAAAGGATTGAAGGTACAGGAGCTAAATTAACTGATAGGTAGGGAAGTAAAGTGTGCAGGTACAGTTTCGAAGTGTGCAGATGACAGGAAACGTGAAAGATTTGTAACCAGTGAGGAGGAAAGCATAGGACAACAGAAAGTCAAAGACATGTTGGTGGAATGTGTAGATATGTGGCACATGAGGTTCAATGCAGAGAAGTATGAGGCAATGCACATTGGTCATTAAAAGACAAGACAAATTATGGGGCACTGTTTTAAAGAGGGTGCAGGAGGATAGGGCTCTGGGTATACATCTGCACAGATTATTGAAGGTAGCAGGGCGGATACAGGGAGCAGCTACAAAACATAGACTATTCTTATCTTTCTTAAGAGGGACGTAGAGTACAAGAGTAGGGAGGTGATGTTAAACTTGCATAAGCTGCTTGTTTGACCTCGGCTGGAATACTACACATAGCTCTGGGCAGCATGTAATAGGAAAAATACCAATGTAATACAAAGAGGGAAGAAGCAATTTACAAGAATGGTTCCAGGAAAGAGAAACACCAGTTATTAGGATAGATTGAAGATGTTGGGACTGTTCTCCTTGGAGACAAGAAGGCTGAGAAGGGCCTAGGCCCAAAACGTCAGTTTCTGTGCTCCTAAGATGCTGCTTGGCCTGCTGTGTTCATCCAGCTCTACACTTTGTTATCAAGGCTGAGAGGAGATCTGGTAGAGGTTTGCAAAGTCATGAGTGGGCTGAAAAGTGGGAGAAACTGCTCACCCTTTCAATAGGATAAAGGACCAAAATCAAGAACAGATGTAAAGTGGTTTCAGGAAGAGTAAATGTAAGGAAAATCTTTTCTCATGCAGCGTTTAGTTAGGGTGTGGAATGCACTGCCTGGAAATTTGGTGCAGGCGGGTTCAATTGAAGGATCCTAGAGGGCATCGAATGATTACATGGATAGAAATAACATCTAATGATATGGGAAGAAAGCAGGAAATCGGCAGTAGGTAAATATGGTGTTTGAGGAGCAGATACAAACACAATGGGACAAATGGTCCTCTTCTACACCGTGTGATTCTACAAAATTGTCAACAGAAGGGAAAACTTCAGCAAAGAAATCTAAAAGACATTTAGGAGATGGTGCATAATGTGGAAATGTACATTTGTCCACTTTGGCTGGAAGAATAGAAAAGCAAAGTGCTATTTAAATGATGGGAGATTCCAATGGTACCTGAGAGGTCCGTGTCCCTTTGTGCATTAATCACAAAATGTCAAGCGAGCAGTTAAGCGAATAGAACGCTGGCTTCAAAGATTTTGCCCTTACATTTTGTCCGTTTTAAAATTATGAAGGAAAGTTAACATTTCAGGTCAGGATCCTTCTTCAGAAATTTCTGGGATTTTATTTACTGACTTTAAAATATTTAACTTTTGTGATGTTTCTGCAAATATCAGGACTTGACTTCCAACGAACTACCCCAGTGAGTTGTGACATGACATTAATTACAATGATTGGAATACAGAGTGAAAATATTTCATAGCAGTTGTACAGTACCTTGGTGAGACCACATCTGGAGTACTGTACCCAGTTTGGGTCTCCTTATTGAAAAAGGATATAACTGCTTTAGACAAAGAGCTGTGAATTCTGGAAATCTAAAACAGTCAGAAATTGCTAGAGAAACTCAGCAGGTCTGGCAGCATCTGTGGAGAGGGAGCAGACTTAATGTTTCAGAGTTATCTGAGTTCCAAAGAAGGGTCATTGGAGTTGTTTCCTCCCTCCACGGATAATGCCAGACCTGCTGAATTTCTCCAACAACTTATGTTTTTATTTCATCATTGCCTTCGAAGTAGTTTTGAGAAGCTTCACTTGAGTCATTACTCAGATGAAGGGCTTATTTTACGAAGACAGTTTGGGAGATTTGTGTCAGTATCTATTGAAACTTAGAAGACTGGGAGGTGATCCTATTGAACCTGTATAAAGGAAGGCAATGGCCTAGAGACAGTATTCAGGGCCCCAGGTCAGCGTTCTTTGAATCCCACTAAGCCAGGCAGTGAAATTTGAATTTAATAAAATCTGGAAGAAAGAGCTGTCCTAATGGTGACCAAGTAACCACCGTTGATTTTGTGAAAACATCTGAGCCACTAATTTCCTTCAGGGAAGAAAATAAGACCATTAGATGACAAGACTTAGGAGCAGAAATTCAGCCATTCAACCCATTGAGTCAGCTCTGCCATTCGATCATGGCTGATAAGTTCCTCAGCCCCATTCTCCCACTTTCTCCCCGAAACCCTTGATCCCCTTGATCATCAAGAACCTATCTATCTTGGTCTTAAATGTACTCAATGACCTGGTCTCCACAGCCTTCTGTGGTAGAGAATTCCATAGATTCACCACTGTCTGGCTGAAGAAGTATCTCCTTATCTCTGTTCTAAAAGGTCTTCCCTTTAATCTAAGGCTGTGCTCTCAGGTCCTGGTCTCCTCTACCAATGGAAGCATCTTCCCAACATCCACTCTGTCCAGACCATTCAGTATTCTGTAAGTTTCGATTAGATCCCCCCCTCATCCTTCTAAACTCCAATGAGTATAGTCCCAGAGTCCTCAAACTTTCCTCATCTGTTAAGATTTCCATTCCTGGGACCATTCTCATGAACCTCCTCTGAACCTGCTCCAGGGCCAATACATCCTTTCTGAGATATGGGGCCCAAAGGCTGTCACCCTTACCTGCTCTGGTCTACATGTGACTCCAGGCCCACAGCAATGTGGTTGACTTTCAACTGTCCTCTGGCCAACAGATGTTCGCCTATTCAGCAATGCCCAGATCCTGTGTATGAAGAAACTATTGGGACTAACCCAGCAAAATGGTGAAACTTTCCCTTGTGGGAGAGTTTAGACCTAGAGGACTAAGTTTAAAAGTTGTGGGTCTCCCACTTAAATGATGGCGATGAGGGGAATTTTGTTTCTTCTCAGAGGCATGTTAATCTGTGGAATTCTCTTCCACAAAGAGCAGTGTGGGTGGGGTCACCGAATATATTTTCAGGTTGAGTTAGCAGGCACTTGACTGTCAGGAGTTTTTAAGAATCAACAGCATCTTTAGAGCCATAGGATCATATGGCGCAGAAGAAGCCCATCGGCCCATCGAGTCTGCGCCGACACATGACAAACACCTGACCTCCATCCTAATCCCATTTACTAGCACTTGGCCCACAGCCTTGGAGTATTATCACGTGCCAAGTGCACATCCCCAGGTACTTTTTGAAGGGTGTGAGGCAACTCACCTTTACCACCCGCCCAGGCAGCACATTCCAGAATGTCACCACCCTCTGAGTAACATTTTTTCCGCCACACCCCACCAAGCCTCCTGCCCCGCACCTTGAACTTGTGTCCTTTCATGACTGACCCTGTGGCGGAGAAGGCAGCATCTATGTTTGGTGTCGGAATTACATGTAGGGCTTCAGTGATGGGGTAGGCCTGGATTGATACTCTTGGAATGGATTCTGATGCGGGCAGAGGGTGTTAGTGGGCCTGGAGATCCCCACTCCCCCCCCCCCCCCCCGCCCCCCCCCCGCGACACTCAGTGTTGACCGGAGCATGAGAAGGACGAAGATGAACTGTTTTTACTTAAATTTAAGTCTTGTATCTTAATTTCAGTCTTAAATCTTATTATCTTCTGTGAGTCAAAATGGCACCAGAGCATAACGACATTTTGCAATTTTCACTGCATTTATTTGTTAAATATATGCAATGATATCTCAGTAATTTCAATTCAATTTAATTCAATTCAACCAAGGGAACATCCGCCACTTATCCACTCTATCCATGTCCCTCGTAATCTTGTACACCTCAATCACATTGCTCCTCAGTCTTCCCTACTCCAATGAAAAGAACCCAGGGCCTATCCAACCTTTCTTCATAACAGAAATTTTCCATCTCAGACCGCATCCCAATGAATCTGCTCTCACCCCATTCAGTGAAATCACTTCTTTCCTGTGATGTGGTGACCAGAACTGCACACAGAAATGGCGCTGTGGTATCACCAAAGTTCTGTACAACTCCAACATGATTTCTGAAGAAGCATCCAGACCCGAAAAGTCAGCTTTCCTGCTCCTCTGTTGCTGCTTGGCCTGCTGTGTTCATCCAACTCCACACCATGTTATCTCCAACATGACCTCCCTGCTTTTGTAATCTATGCCTCAACTGATAAAGTCAAGCACCCCATATGTCTTTTTCACCACCCTACTAACATGTTCTTCTGCCTTCAGAGATCTATGGACAAACGCTCCTAGGTTCCTTTATTCCACAGATTGTTCTGGTGTCATGCTGTTCATTGAATACTTCCTTGTCAAATCATTCCTTCCAAAGTGTATCACCTCACACTTTCTAAGTTTAAATTCCATCTGCCACTTATCTGCCCATTTGACCATCCCGTTTAAAGCTTCTTGTAGCCCAAGACACTCAACCTCACTGTGAGCCACCTGACAATCCCATTTGTCAGGATTCATATGTAGGCCAGACCAGGGAAGCACGACAGATTTCCCTCGCTGAATGATATTAGTGAATTTGAGAAGTTATAGTGATAGTTATGTAAGGATCAGCTTTATAATTCCAGAAAAAAGCATGAGAGTCAGGAGCAACTGTAGGCCATTCAGACCCTCATGTGTGTTCTACCATTTAACAAGAGCATGGCAGGTCTGCATGCAATCTCAAATCCCCATTCCCACATAGTGCGATAACCTTTCAGCTCCTCTCTTTGCAAGAACCTATCCATCTTGACCTTAAAAGTAAACGAGGATTTGATGGGCCTCTGAATGATTTCTGCCTCCTCAACATCTTCAGGAAGGGAGTTCCAAAGACACACAACCTTTTAATCATTGATTTAGTTTACTGAGTTGAAATTTCTGGGGTAGTGTTTGAACAAAGCCTCAGATTATTAACCTCAGTTGGATTACTGGCCCAGAACATTACCATCCATACTCTTACCCCCAACATTTCCAGCCCAGAGCATGCTTGTGATATGGCAAGACCTGGTGATTACAAGCAGCAGAAGGGAACAACAGGGTTTGTTGATTGTGATAATGCTGATTTTTAAGAGTTCATTATTTTGTCCTTTTTTTTGTCAAAGAGAGGTTTTAAGACAGAAGTATTGAGTTGCCTACTGGACAAGCCAATAAATAAAACAGACTGTGAGGCCTTGGGCTTTTCTTAAATTGGAACATTAGAAACAGTGCTCTCTGATGAAGGGTCTAGGCCCGAAACGTCAGCTTTTGTGCTCCTGAGATGCTGCTTGGCCTGCTGTGTTCATCCAGCTCCACACTTTGTTATCTTGGATGGGTGTGGCCAGTTCTCACAGATCAGGGTTTCTAGTTTCTCTTTTAGTTTGACCTTTAAGCAGTTGCTGTTGGGGACTCAACAGGGTTGGAAGCTTCAGCGAATGTCTCTTGGCTGCCACTCTCTCTGAGTTTTTTCTTGATGTTTCTCCTTCTGGGCTGCTGGATTACTTATGAGGCAAATCTATATTTCTGAGTTTGCCTTTTTGCCAAGGGGTGTGTTTATGGGATGTTAATGTATTGGAGCAGTTAATTAGTAATAGTTATTGTATCTATTATTCTGTTCAGTTTTCCAATAGAGTTGTTATTCTAAGTTCTTTCTTTTGTTGTATTTTAACTAATAGTGCTCAAATAAACTCTGTCCTGCTTAAAATCGAGTATTACATAGAACGTTACAGCACAGTACAGGACCTTCGGCCCTCGATGTTGTGCCGACCTGTCATACCGATCTCAAGCCCATCTAACCTACACTATTCCATGTACGTCCATATGCTTGTCCAATGATGACTTAAATGTACCTAAAGTTGGTGAATCTACTACCGTTGCAGGCAAAGCGTTCCATTCCCTTGACCAATTGAATTGCATCTGGAACACATTTGCCTTTAAAATAAGAAAACGTTAGGGTCTAGGCTACATTCTTAAAATATTTACAATGGGTCTGCTCTGGTCCATATCATTGACAGAGTGACGTGAGGAATAAGAAGTGCAGTACTGAGTAGATCATGGGTACTAGGAAGAATGGCCTGTTTCTCTCCACTGAAGAATGAAATAAATCAACACACTTCCTTCAAGACAAACTGATAAAATCTCTTTATTTGTGAAACACCAATTAAAATATTCACAAGTCATTCACCGGCAACCTTACCTATGAGTTGAACCATATTCCAAGGTCAGAAGCTTTACTCAATTCATTAATTTCTTCAGCGTCACAACAGTTTACAGTAAAGTCACTTACGAAAATGTACAGAAAGGCATCGATTTAATTGGCAATACAATACAGAGGTACGAAAGCAGATCTCTGGTGAGGTCCAGAGTCCAGTGCAAAGGCTCAGGCTAGCAAAGAAACCAACACTAGAAATGGTGCATGATTGTCTGATTGATTCACTTTCTCAAATAAGCAAGCAGAAGTGATGAAATGACTCTTTCTCCTAGTTTGTGATACAAAAACAGCAAACAACCCATTTCCATTCCCACCCTCATCCAAGCGTAGCTTCCTGGTTAAATTGTGGAACAGTCTGAAGGGGCTGAATAGCCTCCTCCTGTTCCAATTGAACAGGCTCGAGGGGCTGAAATGGCCTCCTCCTGTCCCAATGAAACCGGTTCAAGAGCTGAATAGCCTCGCAGTAATGTCCTCTCTAATTTCAGTGTCTTGTGTGTGGTCTATTCATTTAAATCCATGGTCTCCTAATCTTTCTTTGTGTGGCCTCACCCAAGTAGTATCTTAAAGGAGATAGCTTGTATGTGACCTGTGCAGTATTTTATGAGTTACTAAGCTGCCTTGTAAGTCAGAGGACCACAGCCTCAAAGCCCAAAGAGGGCACACTGTTCCTGACAAGTTTGAAAAAAAAGTGTCAATTCTTCAAAGCAACTTGTGAATGGTTTCTCTCTATCTTCAGTGTTGGTTAGCTTGTGGATCAAGGGATTGGCTCTAAGGATCATGAAAAGGGACAGCTATCTAAAAGTCTAGTTATTAAGCTCCAAGAGCCAGATTGTCAAAGGCCATGGGAAGGGATTGATCATACAGGCCAATGGACTGATTACTAAGGGCCAATGGACTGGTTTCTAGGGACCAAGGGCTAATTACTAAGGGCTATGAAAAACTACAGGTAACTAAGAACTAGGGGTACAGTTGCTGAGGATCAATGGACTTGTTCGCAAGGACCATGAGAAGTGACTGGTCCCTAAGGGCCAAGAGATAGATTGCAAAGGAAACGCTAGTTTCTAAAAGCCAATGGATTAGTTGCAAAAAGTCAAGAAAAGGGACAAGTTGCTAAGAAAAGGGGCAGGTTGCTAAGAGCCCATAGACAGGTTTCTAAGGGCCAAGAGACTGGTTACTAATGGTCAGAGTAAGAATGGATTGCTAAGAACCAATTGAAAAGGAACAGGTTTCTATGAGTCAATTGTCAAGATGCTGAGAACCATAAGCGTCTTCTAGTTGCCAAGGGCTAATGGAATGGTTGCTGAGGATTCATAAGAAGGGATTGGTTGTGAAGGGTCATGAGACGGGATTGGTTGCTAAGGGTCATTGGACTCATTTCTTGGCATCAAAGGAGTTAAGAGAAGGGATGATTGTCAAGGTCCACATAAAAAAAGACACAATGCTAAGTGTCAATTGCCAGGGTACTACAGACCATCAGAAAGGGCTATTTTCTGAGGACTAACAGACTGTTGTTAAGGGCCATACAAACAAAGATAGGTTGCAGAGGGTCACGAGAAGAGACAGGTTGGTGAGGGTCAATGGACTGATTGCAAAAAGTCAAGTAAAGGGATGAGTTGTTAAGAACCGTAAGGAATGGGTAGGTTGCTAAGGGTCAACAGAGTGGTCACCAATGACCATCAGAAAGAAGTGGCTGCTGAATACCACAGGAGTGATCAGAAGGTGATGCTTCAACTGCTCAGGCCTGTGCTGATTTGTTGGAAGAGCTGACCATTATTAACATAATCTTGCATCCCCCTCCTTTTTCTCCCACAACCCTGTTCTTTTTCGAGTCCAATTGCCTTTCCCATGGAAGTGAGAGGATATGGGAAGCTTGTCATTGCTGGGGAGCTCCAGCAAGAGTGTCTTGATGCTGCATGGGGAATAGGGAGAGGAATTGGCATCAGTCAACAACATATTCTGGCTCATTCTGTGTAATACAGCAGAGTTGTGTGGGCAAGAGTGGTGTCAGATTTCCTTAACCCATTAGACAGAGAGATGGGGAAATGTCAGGGTCCTCACCAACGCTTCAGAAAGATCTTAATTAGGAGCATGTTGTGGATCTAACTTGCTTTGGGTATCACAGGTCAGACCCAGATGACACAGATTTATGACAATCAGCATAAGAATCTGAGCGAGGAGATGAACAGATTTTTTTTCACATAGCGAGTTGCCATGATATGGAAAGAGGTACCTGAAGTGGGGGTGGGTGTGGAAGACACAATGGGCCAAATGGCCGCCTTCTGTGCTGAATTGGTAACAATTAAGTGACAGGAACCATGTAAGCAGAAGCTTTGGGATTTGTGTCCTTGGCGGGGGATGAGGGGATTTAGGGGGAAGATATGGGGGTGGGGGGGATGGATGGGGAGGTGTGTCTATGTGAGGAAGAAGGAGCGGGATAAAAAGTGGAAATTCACAGACGTAGCTGGAGGGCCAACATCTGCTGCAAAGATGAGAAAGCCCTTGTTTAGGTTAGTGCAATCTGTGCATTTGTGAGGCCTCCAATGGGATTCAGTCATAATTGAAGGATTGAGCTCAAACTCAATGAGTCTGAATGTTTCATTCTCAATCATGCCAGTGCAGATTATGCCAGTGGCATTTAGTGCCATGGTCTGGTAGAAGGTAAGGATCCTCTGCCTGAAGTTTCCATTGGGAACCCTTATAAAGCCAAACAACACTCCCAGCTTGTGAGAACAAGAGAAATAAGCAATTTACCCCCAACGATCGCAAGTCTCAGTAAAGCCAGTGTCACAAAAGATCCAAGGAAGCTCATGTGGACGGACTGCCATGTAAAAACGTACAAACAGTGTTCAAAATCATTGCTTTCAAACTGCAATCGGCCAAATTGGGCAATGCATTAATTAGCCCTCTTAGAGCAAAACAGTCATTTATTGACCGTTGTTTTGATTTGAGATGAGGAAGGTTTTCCCTTCTTATTAATCACACCAAAGTACAGGATAGTCAATCCCTCAAACATATCACAAAGTGCTTCCAACTGGTTCAAAGTGCAGTCGTGGTTAAGGAGGGGCACATTAATCACATTAAAATTTCACCTCAGAGACATTGATTCCAGCCTCTGTTAAGCCCACAGAGGACTGTTCCCTTGCCGAGCCCAGTCTTAACTAGACTAGCACTTCCTACCATCCCATTTGCTCCTCGTGCTCTCCAATGAATAATCCCAATGACAGGATGTCGACAATTTTGATGCCTGTTTTCTCCTTCCCCAAGTTCATGTTGAGATTGCAAACGCCCGTAATTTTCATATTTTTTTTGCGCCCGGCAATACAGTAAAAAACATGCATCGCAGCCAAGTTATAAAGTCATCACTTAACTATCACAAATTTAAATACAACTACACCGTAAACTGATTGGAATCATAGATATCACTGTAAACATGCCAGAACGACAGATATTGCCTCTTAGGATACAAAAAGGATGATCAGTTATGAAATTTATCATTCTCCCTGCAAACACGCGGGTGATGAGCGGAGGAACTGATTACTCAACCCAGCAGTGATTCCGCCAAGCATTCCACCTCTCTCTCTGTCCGGTGGGGGGGAGACATGAGTTCAGCAGTGAGGTTACACAGGAGATATTGTCCTTGCGTGCAAGTCAGTCAGGGATAGCAGCAGGAGACTGGAGAGAAGGAGTTTCAGCTGCAGACAGAATTGGGTCAAAGAAGAAAGAAAGTAGTACTTCTAAGCATCCTTTCACCACCTCAGGATGTTCGCAGCATCGCACGCCCGCCACTTCCCATGGCTAACCCACCTGGCATGCACATCCCCTGGATCATCATGGGCAATTCAGCATGGCCAATCCACCTGATCTGCACATCTTTGGACTGTGGGAGGACACTGCAGCACCCAGAGGAAATGTACACAGACACAGACCCAGTCCTGATGAAGGGCTTGGACCCAAAACGTTGACTTTCCTGCTCCTCTGAAGTTGTGCTTTTCCAGCTTCATACCTATCGTCTGTACCGTCACAGATGCTATGTGGGGTACACAGCATCCATAGAAATAAGATGCTGGTTACAGGATAAATATTGAGACAGGACACTGTGTTGGAAATTTTTGTTTTTACACAGAATAATCCTGTGACAACTTCCACATCCATCAGTTTGATGTCTCACCTGGGCAGCAGTCTCTCAGTGGGTAATGCCAGCCTGACCTGGGCACTTAAAGTGCTGGGGACAGCCAACATTTACAGGGCAAACCCTTTCAGGGACAGAAACCAGAAGACAAGAAGAAATACCCTTATGTCGGAATGAAGGCATTGAGAGCCTGGCTGGGAGCTGGGAAGAAAGGCAGGAGGTACCTTCACTCGGAAACTTTGTCCCAGTCTACGCCAATCCCCTTCATTCCCCCCCTCTCAATCCCATCGATTCCAATTCATTGCCAGTCTGTAATTCCAGGTATAGTTGCTCAGGACCCCTGGCCACAGAATCCCAGGATTGAATACTTACTTGGCCAGAGCAGATGGAGATCCCGATCGGTGGAAGTGGACAATTTGCCATTTTCCATCACGTCGGTGCCAGATCCGTGTCTCCTCGGACTGGGCGGTGCGTGGGATCCCGCTGCTGTCTATGTACTGTGTGATGCGGATGTAGGCAATGCAGGCAGCTTCATCCCCAATCAGGTGGATGTGGGGGTTCAGAATGGTAGTGTGCACTGGCTTGTTGTTCTTGGACCACACTGGAAACCGAAATAAAGAATTGTCAGCCATTGTGAGCACACAGCTGGGAATTCAAAATCAACCTAGTGAAAGCTTGGAGGGTGGGGAGAGGTTGACACAGAATGTTGTGTGGCCCTCCAAACAAGACAGCAACAATATAGTGTACTTGTATAGAGATGTAGGGCTGCATTCGTATAGTGCCATGTATGTCTCAGGACTTTGGTGCAAGCTGTCAATAAATTAGTTTCTGATGTATATTCATTGCTGGACACTGTGCACAGTGAGCCTCCACTGATAGCGAGGTGGTAACAGCCAGATTACCTCTCTCATTGTTAATGACGTGGGTCAGGGATAAACATCGGCCATCAGGATATTTTCGCCACCCTGGAGAAATCCACCGCTCTCCTTTAAGAAATAGTGTAAAGGGATTGGAGAGGTCAGCTGGTGTCTCAATTTGATGTCTGATCTGAGAGATAATCCCTGTGATAGTGCAGGACTCCCTCAGTGCTGAGTGTCAGTCTGTCTCTAGGCTGAGAGTTGACCCACTGACTGCAGAGATGGGGTGCTACCCACTCAGCCATGACGCCAGGCCATAAGGATCAGACCAACATCATGGGGATTAATGAGAGGGACATCGTACTTCACAAATCAACTGGAATTTTTTGAGGATGCCTCTCATAGAATTGATAAGTAGGACAGAATGAATGTGTTTTACTTGAACTTTCAGAAAGCTTTCAATATGGTCCCACAACAAAAAGATTGACATGTTCAGTAAAGGGCATGGGATTGGGGTAATGTACTGACATGTTTAGAGGATTGGTTAGGAGACAGGAAACCAATAGTAAGAATAAGCACGTCTTTTTCTGAGCGGCAGGTAATGAGTAGTAGGGTACTGCAGGGATCAGGGCTTGGATCCCAGCTATAATGTATATATATATTAATGATTTAGATGAGGGAACTAAATATAAATCTTCTAGTTTGCAAATAGCATAAAGCTGGGTGGGAGGGTAAGCTGTGAGGAGGATACAGAGAAGTTTCAGTGTGTTTTGGACAACTTGAGTAAGTGGGCAAATGCATGGCAGGCTAAATATAATGTGGATAAATATGAGGTTGTTCATTTTGTCAGCAAAACCCAGAAGGTAAATGATTATCTGAAAGGCAATAGATTGGGAAACAGGGAGGTGTAATAAGATCTCATTCACCAGTTGCTGATATTAAGTGTGCAGGTGCAGCAGATGATGAAGAAGGCAAATGGTATGTTGACCTTAAAGCAAGAGGATTCAAGTACAGGGTCAGGGATGTCGTGATGCAATTATGCAGGGCCTTGGTGATACTACATCAGGAGTATTGTGTGCAGTTTTGTCTCCTTATCTGAGGAAGGATGTTTTGGCAATGAGGGAGCACAGCAAATGTTAACCAGACTGACTCCTAGGAGGCAAGACTTACATATGAAGAGAGACAGGATTGGTTATGACTGTATTCACTGGAGTTTAGAAGCAAGGGTGGGGATCTCATAGAAATCCGTAAAATTCTATTACGATTAGACAGGGTATACACAGGAAGGATGTTTCCGATGACCAGAGAGTCTAGAACCAGGGATCACACTCTAAGGATGCGGAGCAAGTCATTTAGGACTGAAATGATGAGAAATTTCTTCAGTCAGTGTAGACCCTGTGGAATTCTCTGCCCCAGAAAGTGGTTGAGGCCAAAACATTGTGTGTTTTCAAGAAGGATTGAGATATAGTTTTTATGGCTAAAGGGATCCAAGGATATGGGGAGAAAGTGGGAATAGGGGACTGAGTTGGACAATCAGCCATGATCATATTGAATAGTGGAGCAGACTCAGAGGGCTGAATGGCCTATTCCTGCTCCAATTTTCTATGTTTCTGTGTTTCACACCCTTTAAAAACTGCAGGAATTAAGACATGGCGCTCATTACAGAGCAGAGCTTCAGTAGGGGCTTCACCAAATCTGTAAGGGCTCGGTATCACAATGGGTTGGGAATTTACTGACTTGGACATCATTAAAGACTTTTATTGTTGGCCCGTATTGAAGTGAACAGCTGAAATGCATTGATTTAACTCACATGGAACAAGAATGGTTTCTTACAATTCTCAAAGTAGAATCTGTGAAAATCGAGTCCCTCCACCAGGTTTCCCAGTGCCTCGGGTTCAAACGCAGTGACCCCAGGGTCACACATCTTCCTGAAAGATCAACAAATTGAAACAGTGAGGGTTCACCTCTCTTGGCAAAGGAACCAGCAGACCATGTTGGAAGTACACCAATCAGCATCCATTGAAAAGATGACACAACGATGTTGAGAGGAAGTGATAAACATTGGCTATGATCTGTCATAGTGACAGGAAGGAGGAAGAGGTAGAAGAAAGCAAGGATAGAAGGAGGCATGGAGGGAAGATCAGATAAAGGAAAAGATGAGAGGATGGCAAAAATGAGGGATGGGAGGTGTAAAATGGATAGAAGGGAGGAACAGATAGAAGAGGACAATGGTAGTAAAGAAGATAGTGATGGATGGTAGCCTTCCAGCACCAGGATAGGATAGAGAATTGAAAATCTACATTTGACCAATTTAACATAAGATCCCAGTTGTAACTTCTCAGCATTATTGATCCATGGTTTCTGTTCGGATGACTATTTCAAACCTTTTGCATAATTGGTTTAAAACAAAAGCAAATGTTTTGATTGGGAAAGTAACTTACGTGTATGCCTCAAAATCACCATTGCTAATGGCTTCAATCAGCTGTTCTGTAGCTTTGATAATCTCTTGTTTACGCACTGCAATTAGCACAGAAAGAGTAAGACTGAAATGACACTCATTGACAACACACACATTACCTTTAAAAGATGTGCATTCTACATACTGTGTACTGGAGTTGTAGGGTTTGAGGTTAGAACAATTCCAACCCTTCCTTGCAATCCCAATAAATCATCCTTACATTTTTCCATTAATATATCCCTATAACTGTCAGCCATTTCTCTTGCTGTCTCTCCCTCCATCCATTCACAGCTCTCTGTATTCATTCCTCCCATCATCAATTCCTCCATTGATTCCTCCCACTATCCGCACTTCCTTTTCTTCCTGTCCATGGATTTCTCTCTTTATCCAAACATGCCTCCATCTCTCCCTAGTCCTTTGATCTCCATCGTTCTCCACCTGTCTCACTTGGTGCCTATTGTAGATTGTCCTCTCATTACTCAGCGCATCTGAGCCCAGTAGTAACAAATAACAGGGGAGAACTTGAGTAGCGTTGTTGACAAAGGGCATGTAATCAAAGCATTCTGTAATCAGAAGGTGTGCTAGACCAGTAAGAAACAATAGCTCTAATGGGGAACAGTAGATGCCTGGTCCATTCCGTATGGCACACCTCAAACAATTGAAGATGATCTGCCAACCTATCAACACTTCTTTCTTTTGCAGTATAAATTGTTGTTCCCTTTGAAACTTGACATTCTTCTCTCTGTCCTGATGGGTGCAAGTTGAAAAGTTTTGCCAAATGCCTCCTTTTTCCAGCAGTACTTAATAGTAAAACCTAGGCTTCAAGTCCCCAGCAGTAGCTCAGCTGCAGGAGGCCTGTCCAGTCTAGAGGGGACTGAATTAAAAGAATCACCAGGGTCAGGTGGCGTCATTGAAATGGGAAGTGATGTCCTAGCAGCATTACGCCAACTGTTAATCCAGAGACTCATGTAATGTCCTGGGGACCTGGGTTCAAATCTCACCATAGCCAATGGTGGAATTTCAATTCAATAAAGGACTGGAATTAAGGGTATAATGAATTCATTGCAAATTGTCAGAAAAACCCATCTAGTTCATTAATGTCCTTTAGGGAGGCAAACTGCCAGCCTTACCTGGTCTGGCTTAAGCATGGCTCTTAACTGCCCTCTGGGCAATTAAGGATGGGCATTAAATGTTGGCTAGCATGTGAATGAATTTGAAAGAGTGTGCAAGACATTTTAACTCTAGGACAATTAGGTCTTGGTCATGCCAGTAAGGGCTTGTACACTGCAGTAGACAGGGGGAGCAAGTTTAGTCAATTTTATTTTCTTAACAGTGTTTTCTCCAAGTCCAAAACCAAGCCTGTTTTGAAAACAGTTTTCTTCCTCTGCTGAATTTCCACTCAGATCCATTTGCAAAGGCTGCCATGAAACTATCATATTGCACTTCAAAATATAATTTTCTTTTCAAAAAATTCATTGCTTTGATAATATTCCTTCTGAAGATTACTAATTTGATAAATTTTGATTAATGCAGCTGGAATTAGATTTGTTGTAAAAAAAATAAGCTTTTTATACCGCTCAACTACCCTTGAGTAAGTCAATTTCAAATGTTTGAAAGTGACATCTTAAAAAAATTCCAAATCGTTTTCTCATGCGACTAATCAGTTCCTTAGTAAATCAAAGGAAAGATTAATACCTTTCAAAATTAACATGCTCTACCCAAAATATTTAACTTAATCTTTGAACCTTCATCAAAGGCCTAAAACATGGACCGTTATCAGAATGTGCGATGCTAATGAATTCACCCTGATGGAATGGACAAAATTTCAAAATCACTTCTGTGATTTCAAAATCACAGAAGTTTACTGAGCAGGAGGAGGCCATTCGGCTCAGTTATTGAGTATCATCATTTCATGCGAACCATTTGCTTTTCCCCCCATACCCTTGCATGTTATTTCTATCCAATAATCATTCACTGCCCTCTGGCATGCCTCAGTTGAACCTGTCTCTATCAAACTTCCACACCATAACCTCTCGCTGAATGAAAAACTTTTTGCTCCCTTCACCGCTGTGTCTTTTGCAAACCACTTTAAGTCTTTGACCTCCTGATCTCTTCCTTGTATGAGTAGGAACAGTTTCACCCCATCGACACAATCCACTCTGGATTTTGAAAACCTCCAAAAAATTTCCTTTCAAACTTCTTCTCCCCAAGGAGGACAGTCCCAACTTCTTCAATCTGTTCCCATAACTAAAGTCTCTTATCCTTGTAAACTGGATTTGTGAGGATGGGGCCCATTGCTTGGGTGATTTTTCTAAATTAGCGCAAAAGTTTACAGACATTTGAGAGGTACTGAAATCAAATTGTGGAAAATCTCCCGTGATCTTACATTCCAGTGGTGCCAAAACTGAGAAAACTGTGTTAAAAATATCAGCGCAGTGCAGCGTAAAGTGAGCTGTAATCAAGGTTTCTCAGTTCTGACTCCCACACAAATGGAGCCATTCTCCCTGTGTCCATTGTAGAATCATACTCCTTTCTCTTTGTGGCTCACCTTTTGTATCTTCATCTTCAATAGTAGTGTTTGTGCTCTCCGAGGACTCCTAAATTAAAGGCACAGAGCTGTTACAATGGGAAGTAACCATGGCAACATGCTGATCCCAAATCCAAAACAGTTACTGCCACAGATGACAAAGTGTGGAGCTGGATGGACACAACAGGCCAAGCAGCTTCTTAGGAGCAGAAAAGCTGACGTTTCGGGCCTAGACCCTTCATCAGAAAAGGGTCTAGGCCTGAAACGTCAGCTTTTGTGCTCCTGAAATGCTGCTTGGCCTGCTGTGTTCATCCAGCTCCACACTTTGTTATCTTGGATTCTCCAGCACCTGCAGTTCCCATTATCTCTGATCGGTTACTGTCACAGCACAGGATGGGGCACATGCTACAGTCTAAGGTTTTATATGCAGAAATCACAATGGAACTAAGCAATCTTCTACTGAGGAGATGTTCAGGAAAGAGTCAGGGTTACGGTAGCACAGTTGTAAATGTTGCTGGATGATTTATTTCTAGGCCCAGACTAATCCCCCAGTGAGGCTGGTTCAAGCCCTGCCACAAAAAATTGGAGGAATTTAAACTTAATTAAACAATCTGGAATCAGGGGCCATGAACTGAATTGAGATGGACTTTGTCTTCATTTTTGACTTTTTTCAGTAGAGACAATTTGCCATGAAAATGGTGCCAGAGTATGACGATGTAAACACTGACAAATGACAATAAATTACTATTTTGTTCTATTCTAACATTAACATATGGAAACAAAAGAACAAGGAACAACTGTAGGCCACTCGGCCCGTTGAGCCTGTGATGCGATTCAATATGTTCATGGCTGACCTGATCTTGACCTCAACACTACATTCCTGTATACACCCAGATAACCTAGGAATCACAGAATCTCTACAGTGCTACCTCACAGTGCCAGGGACCTGGGTGTAATTGAGGACACAGTACAGAGGTTCATCCCAAAGAAAAGAAAGAATATCCAGAGTGGGATTAGACAGCCATGGCTGACAAAGGAAGTCAGGAAATGTATCAAAGAAAAAAAGACAGCCTATAAAGTGGCCAAGAGCACTGGGAAATCAGAAGATTGGGACGGCTACAAAAACAAACAGAGGATAACAAAGAGAAAAATAAGGAAGGAGAGGATCAAATATGAAGGTAGGCTAGCTTGAAATATTAGAAATGACAGTAAAAACTCCTTTCAATACATAAGAAACAAACGAGAGGCAAATGAAGATATTGGCTGCTCCAAACTGACGCTGGAAGGCTAGTGATGGGAGATAAGGAAATAGTTGAAGAACTTAATAAGTACTTTGTGTCAGTCTTCACAGTGGAAGACAGGAGTAGTGTGCCAACAATTAAGGACGGTCGGGGGCAGAGTTGAGTACGGTAGGCATTACAAAAGAGAAAGTGCTAGAAAAGCTAAAAGGTCTAAAAATTGATAAATCTCATGGTCCCGATGGGCTACATCCTAGAGTTCTGAGGGAGGTGGCTGAGGAAATAGCGGAGGCTTTGGTCATGATCTTTCAAAAGTCACTGGAATCAGGGAAAGTCCCAGATGATTGTAAAATTGCTGTTGTAACCCTCTTGTTTCAGAAAGGATCAAGGCAAAAGATGGAAAATTATAGGCTGATTAGCCTAACCTTGGTAGTTGGTAAAATTCTAGAATCCATTGCGAAGGATGAGATTTCTAAATTCCTGCAAGTGCAGTGTCAGTTTAGAACAAGTCAGCATGGATTTAGTAAGGGGAGGTCATGCCTGACAAACCTGTTAGAATTCTTTGAAGAGGTAACAAGTATGTTAGACCAGGGAAATCCAGTAGATGTTATCTATCCAGACTTCCAAAAGGCCTTTGATACGGTGCCTCACGGGAGGCTGCTGAGCAAGGTGAGGGCCCATGGTGTTTGAGGTGAGCTACTGGCTTGGATTGAGGATTGGCTGTCTGACAGAAGGCAGAGAGTTGGGACAAAAGGCTCTTTTTCGGAATGGCAACCGGTGACGAGTGGTGTCCTGCAGGGTTCAGTGTTGGGGCCGCAGCTGTTCACCTTGTATATTAATGATCTGGGTGAAGGGACTGGGGGCATTCTGGTGAAGTGTGCCGATGATACGAGGATAGGTGGATAGGCAGGTAGTACTGAGGAGGTGGGGAAGCTGTAGAAAGATTTAGACAGTTTAGAAGAGTGGTCCAGGAAATGGCTGATGAAATTCAGTGTGAGCAAATGTGAGGTTTTGCACTTTGGAAAAAAGAATACAGGCATGGACTATTTTCTAAATGGTGAGAAAATTTGTAAAGCAGAAGTACAAAGGGATCTGGGAGTGTTGGTCCAGGATTCTCTAAAGGTTAATTTGCAGGTAGATTCTGTGATTAAGAAAGTGAATGTAATGTTGTCGTTTATCTCAAGAGGGTTGGAATATAAAAGCAGCGATGTGCTTCTGAAGCTTGATAAGGCTCTAGTTAGGCCCCATTTAGAATACTGTGTCCAATTTTGACCCCACACCTCCGGACGGACATACTGGCGCTAGAGCGTGTCCAGCGGAGATTCACACGGATGATCCCTGAAATGGTAGGTTTAATGTATGATGAATGGCTAAGGATCCTGGGATTGTACTCATTAGAGTTTAGAAGGTTGAGGGGAGATCTAATAGAAACTTACAAGATAATGTATGGCTTAGAAAGGTTAGACGCTGGGAAGTTGTTTCTGATAGGTGGGGAGACCAAGACCTGTGGGCACAGCCTTAAAATTAGAGGGGGTAAATTTAAAACGGAAATGAGACGACATTTCTTCAGCCAGAGAGTGGTGGGCTTGTGGAATTCATTGCCGCGGAGAGCAGTGGAGGCCGGGAAGTTAGATGCCTTCAAGGCAGAGATCGACAAATTCTTGATCTCACAAGGAAACAAGGGCTACGGGGAGAATGCAGGGAAGTGGAGTTAAAAAGCCCATCAGCCATGATTTAAATGGCGGAGTGGACCTGATGGGCCGAATGGCCTTACTTCCACTCCTATGTCTTATGGTCTTATGGTCTAATGGGCCCAGGTTCGATTCCAGCCTCGGGCGACTGTGCGGCGCTTGCATATTCTCCCCATGTCTGTGTGCGTTTTCTCTGGGTGCTCCCACAGTCCAGAGATGTGCAAGTGAGGTGGTTTGGCCATGCTAAATTGCCCGTAGTGTCCAGGAATGTGTGGGTAAAGTGGATTATCTGTGGGAAATGCGGGGTTACAGGGATAGTGTAGTGGGATGGGTCCAGGTGGGGTGCTGTTCAAAGGGTTGGTGTGGACTTGGGCTGAATGGCCTGTTTCCACACTGTAGGAATTCTATGATATTATGTGAAGATATACTAATCTGAACCTACTTAATGACTTTAACTTTACATGGTTCAGTACATCGTTTCAGTGCAGGAGGAGATGTTAAATGGACAGTTCTACTGAGGCAGAGGAGTTTCTCAGAATCATTGTTCTTCCCAAGGTTGGCTCTGAATCAGATAAACAGCCACACAGCACATTATACAAGATAATAAAATGTGAGGCTGGATGAACACAGCAGGCCCAGCAGCATCTCAGGACCACAAAAGCTGACGTTTCGGGCCTAGACCCTTCACCAGAGAGGGAGATGGGGTGAGGGTTCTGGAATAAATGGGGAGAGAGGGAGAGGCGGACCGAAGATGGAGAGAAAAGAAGATAGGTGGAGAGGAGAGTATAGGTGGGGAGGTAGGGAGGGGGTAGGTCAGTCCAGGGAAGATGGACAGGTCAAGGAGGTGGGATGAGGTTAGTAGGAAGGAGATGGAGGCGCGGCTTGGGGTGGAAGGAAGGGATGGGTGAGAGGAAGAACAGGTTAGGGAGGCAGAGACAGGTTGGACTGGTTTTGGGATGCAGTGGGTGGAGGGGAAGAGCTGGGCTGGTTGTGTGGTGCAGTGGGGGGAGGGGACGAACTGGGCTGGTTTTGGGATGCGTTGGGGGAAGGGGAGATTTTGAAGCTGGTGAAGTCCACATTGATACCATTGGGCTGCAGGATTCCCAAGCGGAATATGAGTTGCTGTTCCTGCAACCTTTGGGTGGCATCATTGTGGCACTGCAGGAGGCCCATGATGGACATGTCATCTAAAGAATGGGAGGGGGAGTGGAAATGGTTTGCGACTGGGAGGTGCAGTTGCTTATTGCGAACCGAGCGGAGGTGTTCTGCAAAGCGGTCCCCAAGCCTCCACTTGGTTTCCCCAATGTCGAGGAAGCCACACCAGGTACAATGGATACAGTATACCACATTGGCAGATGTGCAGGTGAACCTCTGCTTAATGTGGAAAGTCTTCTTGGGGCCTGGGATGGGTGTGAGGGAGGAGGTGTGGGGGCAAGTGTAGCATTTCCTGCGGTTGCAGGGGAAGGTGCCGGGTGTGGTGGGGTTCGAGGGCAGTGTGGAGCGAACAAGGGAGTCACGGAGAGAGTGGTCACTCCGGAAAGCAGACAAGGGTGGGGATGGAAAAATGTCTTGGGTGGTGGGGTCGGATTGTGGATGGCAGAAGTGTCGGAGGATGATGCGTTGTATCCGGAGGTTGGTGGGGTTGTGTGCAAGAACGAGGGGGATTCTCTTTGGGCGGTTGTGGCAGGGGCGGGGTGTGAGGGATGTGTTGTGGGAAATGCGGGAGACGCGGTCAAGGGCGTTCTCGACCACTGTGGGGAGAAGTTGCAGTCCTTGAAGAACTTGGACATCTGGGATGTGCGGGAGTGGAATGCCTCATTGTGGGAGCAGATGTGGCGGAGGCGGAGGAATTGGGAATAGGGGATGGAATTTTTGCAGGAGGGTGGGTGGGAGGAGGTGTATTCTAGGTAGCTGTGGGAGTCGGTGGGCTTGAAATGGACATCAGTTACAAGCTGGTTGCCTGAGATGGAGACTGAGAGGTCCAGGAAGGTGAGGGATGTGCTGGAGATGGCCCAGGTGAACGGAAGGTTGGGGTGCAAGGTGTTGGTGAAGTGGATGAACTGTTCGAGCACCTCTGGGGAGCAAGAGGCGGCGCCGATACAGTCATCAATGTAACGGAGGTAGAGGTGGGGTTTGGGGCCCCTGTAGGTGCGGAAGAGGGACTGTTCCACGTAACCTACAAAGAGGCAGGCATAGCTGGGGCCCATGCGGGTGCCCATGGCCACCCCCTTTGTCTGTAGGAAGTGGGAGGAATCGAAAGAGAAGTTGTTGAGGGTGAGGATGAGTTCGGCTAGGCGGATGAGGGTGTCGGTGGAGGGGGACTGGTCGGGCCTGCGGGACAGGAAGAAGCGGCGGGCCTTGAGGCCATCTGCATGCGGTATACAGGTGTATAGGCACTGGACGTCCATGGTGAAAACGCCAACTCTCCGACACCACCTCCTACCGCCCCCTCGATCATGGCCCCACACCCGAGCACCAAACCATCATCTCCAACACCATTCGTGACCTCATCACCTCAGGGGACCTCCCACCCACAGCCTCCAACCTCATTGTTCCCCAACCCCGCACGGCCCGTTTCTATCTCCTTCCCAAAATCCACAAACCTGTCTGCCCTGGTCGACCCATTGTCTCAACCTGTTCCTGCCCCACCAAACTCATCTCCACCTATCTGGACTCCATTTTCTCCCCTTTGGTCCAGGAACTCCCTACCTACGTCCGTGACACCAACCACGCTCTCCAGCTCCTCCAGGACTTCCAATTCCCTGGCCCCCAACACCTCATTTTCACCATGGACGTCCAGTCCCAATACACCTGTATTCCGCATGCAGATGGCCTCAAGGCACTCCGCTTCTTCCTGTCCCTCAGGCCCGATCAGTCTCCTCCCCCGACACCCTCATCCGCCTAGCCGAACTCGTCCTCACCCTCAACAACTTCTCTTTCGATTCCTCCCACTTCCTACAGACAAAGGGGGTGGCCATGGCCACCCGCATGGGCCCCAGCTATGCCTGCCTCTTTGTAGGTTACGTGGAACAGTCCCTCTTCCGCACCTACACAGGTCCCAAACCCCACCTCTTCCTCCGTTACATTGATGATTGTATCAGCACCGCCTCTTGCTCCTCAGAGGTGCTCGAACAATTCATCCACTTCACCAACACCTTGCACCCCAACCTTCCGTTCACCTGGGCCATCTCCAGCACATCCCTCACCTTCCTGGACCTCTCAATCTCCATCTCAGGCAACCAGCTTGTAACTGATGTCCATTTCAAGCCCACCGACTCCCACAACTACCTAGAATACACCTCCTCCCACCCACCCTCCTGCAAAAATTCCATCCCGTAATCCCAATTCCTCCGCCTCCGCCGCATTTGCTCCCACGATGAGGCATTCCACTCCCGCACATCCCAGATGTCCAAGTTCTTCAAGGACTGCAACTTCTCCCCACAGTGGTCGAGAACGCCCTCGACCGCATCTCCCGCATTTCCCGCAACACATCCCTCACACCCCGCCCCTGCCACAACCGCCCAAAGAGGATCCCCCTCATTCTCATACACCACCCCACCAACCTCCGGATACAACGCATCATCCTCCGACACTTCCGCCATCTACAATCCGACCCCACCACCCAAGACATTTTTCCATCCCCACCCTTGTCTGCTTTCCGGAGTGACCACTCTCTCCGTGACTCCCTTGTTCACTCCACACCGCCCTCCAACCCCACCACACCCGGCACCTGCCCCTGCAACCGCAGGAAATGCTACACTTGCCCCCACACCTCCTCCCTCACCCCTATCCCAGGCCCCAAGATGACTTTCCATATTAAGCAGAGGTTCAGCTGCACATCTGCCAATGTGGTATACTGCATCCACTGTACCCGGTGCGGCTTCCTCTACATTGGGGAAACCAAGTGGAGGCTTGGGGACCGCTTTGCAGAACACCTCCGCTCGCTTCGCAATGAACAACTGCACCTCCCAGTCGCAAACCATTTCTACTCCCCCTCCCATTCTTTCGATGACATGTCCATCATGGGCCTCCTGCAGTGCCACAATGATGCCACCCAAAGGTTGCAGGAACAGCAACTCATATTCCGCCTGGGAACCCTGCAGCCCAATGGTATCAATGTGGACTTCACCAGCTTCAAAATCTCCCCTTCCCCCAACGCATCCCAAAACCAGCCCAGTTCGTCCCCTCCCCCCACTGCACCACACAATGAGCCCAGCTCTCCCCCTCCACCCACTGCATCCCAAAACCAGTCCAACCTGTCTCTGCCTCCCTAACATGCTCTTCCTCTCACCCATCCCTTCCTCCCACCCCAAGCTGCACCTCCATCTACTACCTACTAACCTCATCCCACCTCCTTGACCTGCCCGTCTTCCCTGGACTGACCTATCCCCTCCCTACCTCCCCACCTATACCCTCCTCCCCACCTATCTTCTTTTCTCTCCATCTTCGGTCTGCCTCCCCCTCTCTCCCTATTTATTCCAGAACCCTCACCCCATCCCCCTCTCTGATGAAGGGTCTAGGCCCGAAACGTCAGCTTTTGTGCTCCTGAGATGCTGCTTGGCCTGCTGTGTTCATCCAGCCTCACATTTCATTATCTTGGATTCTCCAGCATCTGCAGTTCCCATTATCACCAGCACATTATACAGATGACAGTAATTTCCAAACTCAAAACAACTGTTCCCTTTGAAAGCAACTCTAACTCCCTGAACAATCACCAGTCAATTTTCTTCAACTAGGTCTTTGAAATAGTTGTCAGGGAAAGAGTTGATGAGGTGGCGCTCCTGATGTTTTGCTTGTGGTCTGTCATCTCAGCCCCAGGAAATCCCTGCAGGAGTTCCTCAGGGCATTGTAAACTATCCTCTTCAATATTTGCTACTGCTGCTTTAACAAACTACCTCCCAGTATAAGAGATAGTAGGAACTGCTTGATGCTGGAGTCTCAGATGACAAGGTACAGAGCTGGATAAACACAGCAGGCCAGGCAGCATCAGAGAAGCAGGAAAGCTGACGTTTCGGGTCTGGACCCTTCTTCAGAAATGGGGGAGGGGAAGGGGACTCTGAAATAAATAGAGACTGGGGAAGGCAATGATGGAAGGTGGATAAAGCAGCAGATAGGTGGAGAGAAGACGGAAGGGACAAGGAGGCGGGGATGGAGCCGGTAAAGGTGAGCATAGGTAGTGAGTTGGGATGGGGGCTGGTCTGTTGGGAGGTAGGTGAGAGGGATGACAGACAGGTCGAGGAGATGGGGATGAGGCCAGTAGGTAGGAAGTGAGAGTGGGGATTGGTCAGTGAGGAGCGAGGAGCGGACAGGTGGGAGAACAGAAAAATAGGGCAAGGAGGCGGGCTGGACTGGTTTTGGGATGCAGTGGGGGGAGGGGAGATTTTGAAGCTTGTGAAGTCCACATCGAGATCATCGGGCTTCGGGGTTCCCAAGCGGAATATGGGGTGCTATTCCTGCAGCTTTTGGGTAGCATCGTTGTGGCACTGCAGGAGGCCCAGGATGGACATGTCATCCAGGAAGTGGGAGGGGGAGTTGAAGTGATTCGCGACTGGGAGGTGTTGTCATTTGTTGCGAACCGAACGTAAGAGTTCCACAAAGTGGTCTCCAAACATCCACTTGGTATCCCCGATGTAGTGGAGGCCACCACAGGAACAGTGGATACTGTACACCATATTAGCAGATGTGCAGGTGAACATCTGTTTAATGTGGAAGGTGTTTTCGGGGCCTGGGATAGGGGTAAGGGGAGAGGTGTAGGGGTAGCTGTAGCACCTCCTGTGGTTGCAGAGAAAAGTGCCAGGGGTGGTGGGGCTAGGCTACACCTCCCAGTCACAAACCACTTCAACTCCCCCCACACTTCCTGGACGACATGTCCATCCTGGGCCTCCTCCATTGCCACAACGATGCCACCCGAAGGCTGGATGGAACAGAAACTCATATTCCACTTGGGAACCCTGCAGCGCAATCGTCTCAATATGGACTTTACAAGCTTCAAAATCTCCCCAGCCCTGACCTCATCCCAAGACCAGCCCCTCTCATCCCCGCCTCCTAGACCTGTCCGTCTTTTCTCCCACCTATCCTGTCGCCCCATCTCACTGACAATCCCCACCCCCAATTCCTACCTACTAGTCTCTATAAGGCCATTAGACCATAAGACATAGGAGTGGAAGTAAGGCCATTCGGCCCATCAAATCCAATCCGCTATTTCATCATGGCTGATGGGCATTTCAACTCCACTTCCCTGCACTCTCCCTATGGCCATTAATTCCTTGTGGAATTTATCAATCTCTGCCTCGAAGACATTTAATTTCCTGGCCTCCACTGCACTCCGTGGCAATGAATTCCACAAGCCCACCACTCTCTGGCTGAAGAAATGTCTCCTCATTTCTGTTTTAAATTTACCCCCTCTAATTCTGAGGCTGTGCCCACGGGTCCTAGTCTCCCCGCCCAACGGAAACAATTTCCCAGCGTCCACCCTTTCTAGGCCATACATTATCTTGTAAGTTTCCGTTAAATCTCCCCTCAACCTTCTAAACTCTAATGAATACAATCCCAGGATCCTCAGCCGTTCATCGTACGTCAAACCAAGCATTCCAGGGATCATCCATGTGAATCTCCGCTAGACACGCTCCAGGGCCAGTATGTCCTTCCTGAGATGTGGGGCCCAAAATTGGACACAGTATTCTAAATGGGGCCTAACTAGAGCCTTATAAAGCCTCAGAAGCACATCGCTGCTTTTATATTCCAACCCTCTTGAGACAAATGACAACATTACATTCGCTTTCTTAATCACAGACTCTACCTGCAAGTTAACCTTTAGAGAATCCTGGGCCAACACTCCCAGATTCCTTTGTACTTCTGCTTTATGAATTTTCTCACCGTTTAGAAAATAGTCCATGCTTGTATTGTTTTTTCCAAAGTGGAAGACCTCGCATTTGTTCATGTTGAATTTCATCAGCCATTTCCTGGACCACTCTCCTAAACTGTCTAAATCTTTCTGCAGCTTCCCCACCTCCTCAGCACTACCTGCCTGTCCACCTATCTTCGTATCATCGGCAAACTTCGCCAGAATGCCCCCAGTCCCTTCATTCAGATCATTAATGTATAAAGTGAACAGCAGCGACCCCAACACTGAACCCTGCGGGACACCACTTGTCACCGGCTGCCATTCCGAAAAAGAGCCTTTTGTCCCAACTCTCTGCCTTCTGTCAGACAGCCCATCCTCAATCCATGCCAGTAGCTCACCTCAAACACCACGGGCCCACACCTTACTCAGCAGCCTCCCATGAGGCACCTTATCCAAGGCCCTTTGGAAGTCTAGATAGATAACATCCACTGGGTTTCCCAGGTCTAACATACTTGTTACCTCTTCAAAGATTTATAACAGGTTTGTCAGGCACGACCTCCCCTTACTAAATCCATGCTGACTTGTTCTAATCTGACCCTGCACTTCCAGGAATTTGGAAATCTCATCCTTCACAATGGATTCTGGAATTTTACCAACAACGGAGTTTAGGCTAATCAGCCTATAATTTTCCATCATTTGTCTTGATCCTTTCTTAAACAAGGGGGTTACAACAGCAATTTTACAATCATCTAGGACTTTCCCAGACTCCAGTGACTTTTCAAAATCACAACCAAAGCCTTTGCTATTTCCTCAGCCACCTCCTCAGAACTCTAGGATGTAGCCCGTCGGGCTCAGGAGATTTATCAATTTTTAGACCTTTTAGCTTTTCTAGCACTTTCTCTTTTGCAATGCCTACCATATTCAACCCTGCCTCCTGACTCTCCTTAATTTTTGGGACACTACTCATGTCTTCCACTGTGAAGACTGACACAAAGTACTTACTATGTTCTTCAGCTATTTCCTTATCTCCCATCACTAGCTTCCAGCGTCAGTTTGGAGCGGCCCAATGTCTGCTTTTGCCTCTCGTTTGTTTCTAATGTATTGAAAGACGCTTTTACTATCATTTCTAATATTACTAGCTAGCCTACCTTCATATTTGATCCTCTCCTTCCTTATTGCTTTCTTTGTTATCCTCTGTTTGTTTTTGTAGCCTTCCCAATCTTCTGATTTCCCAGTACTCTTGGCCACTTTATAGGCTCTCTCTTTTTCTTTGATACATTTCCTGACTTCCTTTGTCAGCCATGACTTTCTAATCTGCCACCCTGGATAATCTTTCTTTTCTTTGGGATGAGCCTCTGTACTGTGTCCTCAATTACACCCAGAAACTCCTGCCATTGTTGCTCTACTGTCTTCCCCGCTAGGCTCTGCTTCCAGTCGATTTTCGTCAATTCCTCTCTCATGCCCCTGTAATTACCTTTATTTAACTGTAACACCATTACATCCAATTTTGCCTTCTCTTTCAAACTGCAAACTGAACTCTACCATATTACGATCGCTGCCTCCTAAGTGTTCCCTTTTAAGATCTTTTATAAAGTCTGGCTCATTACATAGCATTAAGTCCAGAACAGCATGCTCCCTTGTGGGCTCCATCACAAGCTGTTCCAAAAAGCCATCCTGTAAACATTCCATGAATTCCCTTTCTTTGGATCCACCAGCAACATTATTCACCCAATCCACCTGCATGTTGAAGTCCCCCATGATCACCGTGACCTTGCCTTTCTGACATGCCCTATCTATTTCCTGGTGCGTCCTGCGCCCCTGGTCCTGATCACTGTTAGGAGGTCTGTACATAACTCCCATTATGGTTTTTTTGCCTTTGTGGTTCCTTAACTCCACCCACACAGACGCCACATCCTCTGACCCTGTGTCATTCAGGGCCATAGATTTAATTTCATTCTTAACTAACAAGGCAACCCCGCCACCTCTGCCCATCTCCCTGCCTTTTCAACCCCACCTCCTTGACCTGTCCGTTTTCCCTCTCTACCTCCCTCCTCACAGACCAATCCCCATCCCAACTCACTACCTACACTCATCTTTACTGGCTCCATCCCCACCTCCTTCTCCCTTCCATCTTCTCTCCACTTATCTGCTCCTTTATCCACCTTCCATCATCGCCTCCCCCTCTCTCTATTTATTTCAGAGTCCCCTTCCCTTCTCCCATTTCTGAAGAAGGGTCCAGACCTGAAAAGTCAGCTTTCCTGCTCCTCTGATGCTGCTTAGGCCTGCTGTGTTCCTCCAGCCGTTGTGATCCCAGTTTACTTCAGCTAGCTCAGCTTTCGCACCCCCATTTGAATTTAAAATACTAGTCCTTAATCCAATTCTCTCTCTCTCAAACTGAATGTACGAGTCCAGTCACATAACCATTACGATACTATCTCGTTCGGTCACTCTCAGGTCAGCACCCACCAGCTTTTGGATTCAAGCTGTAACTCACATTGTAGAAAAGAAAAAGGGATAAGTTGACATTCTTGGGATGATCAGCATGCTTACCCAAAATATATAGTCCAACCTGAGCACAGTATGATCCCACCAAGAGCACTGATTGGTTAAATTTGTTGCTTTTTATGAAATATTGATTCACTGGAGGTACACATTGCCGATTGCAGCTTAGAGAGTGGTGAGTTTCTGCAGACACAGCGACAGCAAGGAGGGGGCATTCAAGCGGGGTGAATATTCGTCAACACCTGCATAGGCTAATTCACTGTAACGTCTCCCTTGAAATCAAACATTGTGCCCTGGGTGAGTTTTCTTTTTGTTGACATCAAGTCAGAAATTCGGTCATTTTAGAATTGCAGTCAGCAGCTGTTTAGAGGTCTAAAAAGATAGTATAAACATGGCCAGTACTTCCTTTGGTCTAGACAGTTAAAGGGTGATCTGAGCGAGGCGTCGAAAATGCTAAAGAGATTTAGAGGGTTACGTGGCACAAAGGTGCTGAAAAGGAGCTAAAGTGCAAATCAGCCTCAATTTGACTGAATGTAGGGCTGCCAACTCCCCTGGTTTGTCCCAGATTCTCCAGAAATTAAGAATGATTCTCCTGAATTTACTGTGGGCCATCCTAGAAATTATTTGTTGGATCTTGATAGAAAAAGTTTGCCCTTTCCATCCTATGTCTCTTGATTGTTACAATATTGGAACTGGGGGTGGTGGTGGGGTTTGGAGACAATTTTAATGTTTTTATTTGTGAACAGGAAGGGTTGAGAGGGATAGGGGCCAAATGCTGGCAAATGGGGCCGGATTAATTTAGGATATCCGATCGGCATGGAAGGATCTGTTTCTGCACTGTACATCTCTACGACTCTATCCCTCTCTCTGAGACAGTACTGTGGTCATCAAATGACAGACTCTCCAACAATGTAAACCACAGCTTATCTGAATGAGACCGAAGCCTGGGGGTGGAATGGTCAAATGTTGGCTATGAGCTTCTGCCAAGCATCTTCTGAGTCTCTTAGAGAAATCAGTTGATTGACTGTTTTAGTCCAAAGTCCAGTTGCTCTGGATGTTGGCCATTTGGTGGGAAGGAGTTACAAAGGCACTCAGGGGAACTGGGTGACCAAGTCTTGAAATTTCAATGTCATCCTCTTGATATCCCCAAATCAAACATTGCCTTTCTCCCTCATGGAATTGTAAGTAGTGCAAAACAGAAGGCAGCCATTCGGTACATCAAGCCTGGCTTTTTCTGTTCCTCTTTTTAGTAGACCCATCCAGCTAGTTCCACTCCTTGGCTGTCCTGCATGACTTTGCAATTCTTTTCTCTTTCTGGACATTATCCAAACCTCCTACTGAATCACAAAGTGCCACGCTTTTGGACAGAGCATTTCAAATTTGAACCACTCACGAGCCCTTGTTCCCTTGTTTGTCAGGGATGTGATTACACTGGAAGGGGTGCAGACAACATTCATGAAGAGGTTGCCTGGGATGGAGCATTTCAGGGACGAAGAGAGGCTGGATAAGCTGGGGTTTTTTCCTTTGGAGCAGAGAAGGCTCGGGGGAATGTGATAGAGGTGTATAAGATTGTAAGGAGCATAGACAGGGCGGACAGAAAGCTGTTGTTTCCCTTAGTTGAGGGGTCATAATTTTAAGGTGAAAGGCAGGAGATTTGGAGGAAAAACTGTTTCACAGAGGGAGCTGAGGTTCTGGAATGCACTGCCTGGGAGGGTAGTTGAGGCTGGTAACCTCACAACCTTCAAAAAGCACTTGGATGAGCACTTGTAGTGTCATAACATTCAAAGTACGGGACGAGCGCTAGAAAATGGGCTTAAACAGATAGGTTGGTGCAGATTCAATGGGCTGAAAGTCCTCTTTGCTCTGTGACTCTATCAGTGCAATACCAGGCTTTCATGCTAATGAGGCCGAATTGTTTCCAGAGATCTTGGAGACAGAGACAGGAGAAATTCAAGCTGAAAATTGCTTGTTAAAAGAAGATCAATGACGGTTTTGGGCAGCCACCATTAATTGTCACAAAGGAAATTCCTGTAAGCACAACATCA